>NW_027469450.1:0-137741 GCF_051020765.1 Lasioglossum baleicum | reverse complement strand
CTAGCACGCGAAACAGCGATTCCGCACAGAAATACACTTCTGAAACGAAGAATCGTCGAATCTGACATAGGCTCGAATAAATTGTGATCGTGCTTGCCTGGTCGGAGTTTCTGTCCAATTTCGCATATTTGCATGCAAATGCACTGATCTAGCACGCTAAACAGCGATTCCGTACAGAAATTCTTTTGTGAAACGAATAATCGTCGAATCTGACATAAGCTCGAATAAACCATGATCGTGCTTGCCAAATCGGAGTTTTCGTGTCAATTTCGCATATTTGCATGCAAATGCACTGATCTAGCGCGCGAAACAGCGATTCCGCACAGAAATACACTTCTGAAACGAAGAATCGTCGAATCTGACATAGGCTCGAATAAATCGTGATCGTGATTGCCGGTCGGAGTTTCTATTCCAATTTGTCATACTTGCATGCAAATGCACTGATCTAGCGCGCGAAACAGCGATTCCGCACAGAAATACACTTCTGAAACGAAGAATCGTCGAATCTGACATAAGCTCTAATAAATCGTGATCGTGTTTGTGCGGATCGGAGTTTCTGTGCCAATTTGGCATGTTTGCATGCAAATGCACTGATCTAACACGCGAAACGGCGATTCCGCACAGAAATTCATTTGTGAAACAAATAATCGACGAATCTGACATAAGCTCGAATAAATCGTGATCGTGCTTGCCGAATCGGAGTTTTCGTGCCAATTTCGCATATTTGCATGCGAATGCACTGATCTAGCGCGCGAAACAGCGATTCCGCACAGAAATACACTTCTGAAACGAAGAATCGTCGAATCTGACATAAGCTCGAATGAATCGTGGTCGTGTTTGCCGAATAGGAGTTTCCGTGCCAATTTCGCATACTTGCATGCAAATGCACTGATATAGCACGCGAAACAGCGATTCCGCACAGAAATACACTTCTGAAACGAAGAATCGTCGAATCTGACATAAGCTCGAATAAATCGTGATTGTGATTGCCGGGTCGGAGTTTCAATTCCAATTTCGCATACTTGCATGCAAATGCACTGATATAGCACGCGAAACAGCGATTCCGCACAGAAATACACTTCTGAAACGAAGAATCGTCGAATCTGACATAAGCTCGAATAAATCGTGATCGTGCTTGCCGGGTCGGAGTTTCTATTCCAATTTGGCATACTTGCTTGCAAATGCACTGATCTACTACGCGAAACAGCGATTCCGCACAGAAATTCATTTGTGAAACGAATAATTGTCGAATCTGACATAAGCTCGAATAAACCATGATCGTGCTTGCCAAATCGGAGTTTTCGTGCCAATTTCGCATATTTGCATGCAAATGTACTGATCTAGCGCGCGAAACAGCGGTTCCGCACAGAAATACACTTCTGAAACGAAGAATGTCGAAACTGACATAGGCTCGAATAAATTGTGATCGTGCTTGCCGGGTCGGAGTTTCTATTCCAATTTCGCATACTTGCATGCAAATGCACTGATATAGCACGCGAAACAGCGATTCCGCACAGAAATACACTTCTGAAACGAAGAATCGTCGAATCTGACATAAGCTCGAATAAATCGTGATCGTGCTTGCCGGGTCGGAGTTTCTATTCCAATTTGGCATACTTGCTTGCAAATGCACTGATCTACTACGCGAAACAGCGATTCCGCACAGAAATTCATTTGTGAAACGAATAATTGTCGAATCTGACATAAGCTCGAATAAACCATGATCGTGCTTGCCAAATCGGAGTTTTCGTGCCAATTTCGCATATTTGCATGCAAATGTACTGATCTAGCGCGCGAAACAGCGGTTCCGCACAGAAATACACTTCTGAAACGAAGAATGTCGAAACTGACATAGGCTCGAATAAATTGTGATCGTGCTTGCCGGGTCGGAGTTTCTATTCCAATTTCGCATACTTGCATGCAAATGCACTGATATAGCACGCGAAACAGCGATTCCGCACAGAAATACACTTCTGAAACGAAGAATCGTCGAATCTGACATAAGCTCGAATAAATCGTGATCGTGCTTGCCGAATCGGAGTTTCCGTGCCAATTTCGCATATCTGCATACAAATGCACTGATCTAGCACGCGAAACAGCGATTCCGCACAGAAATACACTTCTGAAACAAAGAATCGTCGAATCTGACATAAGCTCGAATAAATCGTGATCGTGATTGCCGGGTCGGAGTTTCGATTCCAATTTCTCATACTTGCATGCAAATGCACTGATCTAGCGCGCGAAACAGCGATTCCTCACAGAAATACACTTCTGAAACGAAGAATGTCGAAACAGACATAGGCTCGAATAAATTGTGATCGTGCTTGCCGGGTCGGATTTTCTATTCCAATTTCGCATACTTGCATGCAAATGCATTGATATAGCACGCGAAACAGCGATTCCGTACAGAAATACACTTCTGAAACGAAGAATCGTCGAATCTGACATAAGCTCGAATAAATCGTGATCGTGCTTGCCGAATCGGAGTTTTCGTGCCAATTTCGCATATTTGCATGCAAATGCACTGATCTAGCGCGCGAGACAGCGATTCCGCACAGAAATACACTTCTGAAACGAAGAATCGTCGAAACTGACATAGGCTCGAATAAATTGTGATCGTGCTTGCCGGGTCGGAGTTTCTATTCCAATTTCGCATACTTGCATGCAAATGTGCTGATATAGCACGCGAAACAGCGATTCCGCACAGAAATTCATTTGTGAAACAAATAATAGTCGAATCTGACATAAGCTCGAATAAATCGTGATCGTGCTTGCCGAATCGGAGTTTTCGTGCCAATTTCGCATATTTGCATGCAAATGCACTGATCTAGCGCGCGAAACAGCGATTCCGCACAGAAATACACTTCTCAAACGAAGAATCGTCGAATCTGACATAATCTCGAATAAATCGTGGTCGTGCTTGCCGAATCGGAGTTTCCGTGCCAATTTCGCATATTTGAATACAAATGCACTGATCTAGCTCGCTAAACAGCGATTCCGTACAGAAATTCATTTGTGAAACGAATAATCGTCGAATCTGACATAGGCTCGAATAAATTGTGATCGTGCTTGCCGGGTCGGAGTTTCAATTCCAATTTCGCATACTTGCATGCAAATGCACTGATATAGCACGCGAAACAGCGATTCCGCACAGAAATACACTTCTGAAACGAAGAATCGTCGAATCTGACATAAGCTCGAATGAATCGTGGTCGTGCTTGCCGAATCGGAGTTTCCGTGCCAGTTTTGCATACTTGCATGGAAATGCACTGATATAGCACGCGAAACAGCGATTCCGCACAGAAATACACTTCTGAAACGAAGAATCGTCGAATCTGACATAAGCTCGAATGAATCGTGGTCGTGTTTGCCGAATCGGAGTTTCCGTGCCAATTTCGCATACTTGTGTGGGATAAAAAATAACTGACTACGTGCAGGGATATAAATAAAACAGTATATATATATTTAAAAATAAAGATAATCAAAACAGTCACACACAACGCGATTGACCGCACCTCGCAGGTCAAAACTCAACGTAATATGTCCTCGTTACTCTTAACTCTGACCGCAACTAGCAGGCCGAAGTTGTCTCACGTGCGCTTTTCTCTCGACTGCCTGGTCGTTTTAAGAAAACGCGTCCAGCTCGCACTCTATGCACACACGCACATACACACGAACACACACAGACACACACACATACAGTTCCTTAAAGCTAAACAGTCCAATGCTGTATCTTAACCTAAACAGCCGAAGAGTATCGGTCCTCGACGGCGCGGCGCCGAAATCACTCGACGGGGTGTCGTTTTCGTCTCGACGTTTCGACGCGGTCCCGACACCCGACATCCGACACCACAATCGGCCATCCTACAATAACATCTGCCCTCAGATGTCGTCCTCTAGCAACATTGCATCTTCTTCGTCTTCTTCTCCTTGACTCTCCATGGTTTCCCCATCAAGAGTTATCCACGGTTTCATGTTATCGGCCGACGTCGAAGTCCGTTGAGGGCCTTCTCCTTCTCCGTCCTTTTCCACCAAGTAGCGATCATTACGCAGAATATTCTGGACAACATATGGTCCAAGAAATTTTGTGCTAAACTTCCCGTGCGTGGCTGGTTGCATTCGTTTGATTGCGACCAGATCGCCTACTTTATACTTTATGGCCTCTTTACGCCTCTTGTTGTAATTCCTCCTGTTGGCAGCTTGAATTTTCAATATATTTTCTTTGGCTTCTCTGCGAATCTCGTTTCGATTTTCTTCAAACACAGCTAACCATTCCTCTTCGAGTATTTGCCGGATCTCCGGATCCTCCTTTATCTTCATTGAAGTCCCAAAAAGAATGTTGAATGGTGTTCTTCCCGTGCTTCTACTAGGTGTAGAATTCAAATATTTCTGCGCTATGTCTAAGTACTTATACCATTCCTCAGGTTTAGACAATGCCAGTTTCGTCAATAAGGGTATGAGCGTTCTGTTCACCCTCTCCACTTGACCGTTTCCTCGAGGTACAGCCGTAGTTACTAGCACGTGTTGAATATCCTCTTCCTTGCAATAATTTTTAAAATTGTTTGAGGTGAACGCAGTTCCCCTGTCTGTAATAATTCGCCTTGGATTACCGAATATTACCGCTTGTTTCCTTAGTTTGTCCAGGACTTCTGCAGTGTCCGTGGAGCGCGTAGCATAAAGCCATACAAACTTCGTAAATGCATCGATTACCACTAAAATATGACGATATTTTTTCTTCGTTGATGTAATTGGACCGAGATGATCAAGATGGTAGGTATCTAATGGCAAAGTTCCCTTTTCGATGCAATGTAAAAATCCTTCCTGCTTTCCTGCCTTCCTTTCGGCCAAAATACATTGCACACAATTCCGGATGACCCTCTCAATTTTCGACCGCATGCCCGCAAACCAATAGTCCCTTTTCACAATAGATTCGGTCTTAACGACCCCAAAGTGTCCGCGCTCGTGCACTTGCCTCACTACCTGCGCCTGCATACTTTTAGGCACTACTATAAACGCATCGTTTTGCGCGCACTTGTACAATATCCCGTTTTTCGACACAAACCCGTCAACCTTATTCTGATTTACGGCACTTATTATCTCTCTTAGCTCACTGTCTTCACTTTGCGCTCTCTTAATACTAGACAAAACGCTGTTTTCCAGTCCTCCGATGTACATTATCATTGATGTGGGATAACGGCTTAACGCATCTACATGGCACATATTTTTACCCGGGCGGTGTTCTACAATATAATCGAACTCTTCTAAAAGTAGAGCCCATCTGGCTACTCGCACGCACAAATCACGCTTCTTCATTGTTAGGGAAAACGCCTGACAATCCGTAATTATTTTAAAAGGAATACCTAACAAATAAACCCTAAATTTTCTAAGCGCTCTTATTATCGCTAATACCTCGAGTTCGTAACTCGTATATTTTTCTTCGCTAGGACTATTCTTCCAACTTGCATAATAAGTGGGATGGAACGCATTATCATCGTTATCTCGCTGCAATAATATTGCTCCACACCCAAAACCAGACGCGTCGGTATGCAATTGTGTTTCAGCTTTTGCATTATACAGTTTCAATACGGGTTGAGAACTGAGTAGTAATTTCAAACTATCGAAAGCTCTTTCTTCTTCGAGACCAAAATAAAACGATGTGTTTTTCTTTAATAAATTTGTCAACGGACGTGCTATGATCGAATATTGCGAGATAAATTTTCTAAAATATCCTGTCAATCCTAAGAAACTCTGTACACTCTTAACATTTGACGGCTTTGGAAATTTCATAACTGCGCTAGTTTTGTGATCCGACGGTCGGATCGTCCCATTTTCTATAATATATCCTAAATACTCTATTCTCGTTTGAATAAACTGACACTTCTCCCAATTTATTATAAGCCCGTATTCGCTTGCAGTTTTTAAAACTATTTCTAAATTATGAAGACCGTCTTCGCAATCACGAGAGGGAACCACCAAATCATCCATATAGACCAACACCAGTCCCTTCGCTATTAATTCCTGAAATATCGCATTAATATACCTCTGAAACACAGATGGAGAGTTACACAAACCAAACGGAACACGTAGAAATTCGTATTGTCCATCTGGTGTCACAAATGCAGTGTATTTTCTCGAATTCTTTTCTATCTCCACGTGGAAAAATCCGTTCTTCAGATCTAGTGTACTAAAAATACGCGCTTCTTGTAATCGGTCTAACTGATCCTCGATAAGAGGAAGTGGATATCGTTCCTTTACTATTTTGTTGTTCAATCTCCTGTAGTCTACACAAAGCCTCGTGGAACCATTCTTTTTTTTCACTAAGACAATAGGACTCGCGTAGTCTGATTGTGACCGTTGGATAATCTTGTTTTCTAACCATTCGTCTATTTGTGCATTCACTTCCTCCTTCTCAGGAGGAGATAATCTACGCGGTCGTTGGTACACGGGAATATTATCGGTCAACACGATGTTCATTTTAATATCTAAATTCTGAACTTTATTAGGTGCGTACTTTTGTCTTAATTCTTCGATTCGCTTCCGATGATCAATGCTACGGATATGTGAAAGATCTAATTCGCTATTCTTTTCGCAAGTGCTAATGTGAAAAACTTCCGGAACGGTAGACTCGCTAGAACTTTTATTTTCACAAATCGTAATGTTTCCATTTTTCATTCGAACGTCCACCGTATTTAAGAAATCTGTGCCAATTAATACTCCGAATGGCAACAGTGTATCGGAAACAACATGCAATTTAATAGAATACATCGTGCCATCAATTTCGATATCCGTCAAGAACTCGCCTAATGTACTATTATCGCTTGCGCCGACACCCTGGAAGCTAATTGTTTTTTCACCTAAACGCGGCGCGCCTATCTGTACATACTGTTCCGCGCGGATTAAACTTAAATCGCTACCTGTGTCTATTAAAGCCGTTATCCCTTTAGACGCTATAACCACTTCCTTCTCGCTCTTGTTTCGTGGCCCTGTCACACTGCACACATTCACCGGCACTTTCGTTGTGCATTTCGATGCAAAATGACCATATTCTTGGCATTTGAAACACTTTACACCCTTGTCTTTCGTGGGACACTCGGCACTTGGATGATTCCGGGAACCACAGGTGAAGCATCGTCGAATCCCACCTGATGTCTTCTGTGACTGCACCGGCATCTTCTTCTCTCCAGTGTACCTCGCCTTTGTTTTCGCATTCTTCTTCATGGTCTCGTATATCCTGAATTTTTCCTTTAATTCACGAATGCTTCCTGCGCCATACAAGATGGTTTTATTTATTTCTTCATCCTCAATACCATCAATGATATATTGAATGACCGCATCTGTTTCCACCCTTGCATGACTCGCAATATCAAGCATGCTGTATACATACTCTTGATATGTCTCATCGCGTTTTTTCTTCCGTTCCATTAATTTCTTGTGGACCATGCCACTATTCACCGTCTGCAAAAATTCTTCCTGAAGGGCTTCCTTAAAGCTAGCCCACGATCTATCACATTTCTCGTGTCTCATAAATATCTTAGCAGATCCCTTTAACAATCGCTTTGCATATATGATTTTCTGGACACTTGTCCACCCACATAATGCACTCGCGTCCTCAAATTCTTCCAACCATCGTCGAACCGATATCTCATCATCCCCAGTGAAGAAAGGAATTGATCCTTCGACATCTTTAAACGTTAACAACGTTCCGCACACATTCATCTTCTTTACTCGTCCGCTGTGTTGTATCGTGACCTCATGGTCTTCGTCATTGGTGGTGCCGCCATCATATTCGCTCACATTCGTCTTCTTTACTCGTCCGCTGTGTCGTATCGTAACCTCATGCTCTTCGTCATTGGTGGTGGTGCCGCCATCATATTCGCTGTCATCTTCATATTCGGCTTCCCAAGCCAGCGCGGCTTGAAGTCTCGCCACAAGTTCAGCCTTGTTTCCAGATTTCTTCAGCTTCCGGATTCTTAACTCTTGCTTCAATTCGGCAATTGTCATACGTTCCAATCGTTCCAATGGGCGAGATGATTGGAGTCCGTCTGAGCCACCCACTACATCAGCAGGTCCTTGGGAAGAAGCCATGGTTCTATAGGCACGTTAGAATGTACTTCACAATTCACACACGACCGAAAATTTCGCGAGCTATACACTGTTCTTCAGAATTCCCGCGATGAAAGTCAGCTTGAATCCCGGACGAGCCCCCAAAGTTTGTGGGATAAAAAATAACTGACTACGTGCAGGGATATAAATAAAACAGTATACATATATTTAAAAATAAAGATAATCAAAACAGTCACACACAACGCGATTGACCGCACCTCGCAGGTCAAAACTCAACGTAATATGTCCTCGTTACTCTTAACTCTGACCGCAACTAGCAGGCCGAAGTTGTCTCACGTGCGCTTTTCTCTCGACTGCCTGGTCGTTTTAAGAAAACGCGTCCAGCTCGCACTCTATGCACACACGCACATACACACGAACACACACAGACACACACACATACAGTTCCTTAAAGCTAAACAGTCCAATGCTGTATCTTAACCTAAACAGCCGAAGAGTATCGGTCCTCGACGGCGCGGCGCCGAAATCACTCGACGGGGTGTCGTTTTCGTCTCGACGTTTCGACGCGGTCCCGACACCCGACATCCGACACCACACTTGCATGCAAATGCACTGATATAGCACGCGAAACAGCGATTCCGCACAGAAATACACTTCTGAAACGAAGAATCGTCGAATCTGACATAAGCTCGAATAAATCGTGATTGTGATTGCCGGGTCGGAGTTTCGATTCCAATTTCTCATACTTGCATGCAAATGCACTGATCTAGCGCGCGAAACAGCGATTCCGCACAGAAATACACTTCTCAAACGAAGAATCGTCGAATCTGACATAAGCTCGAATAAATCGTGATCGTGCTTGCCGAATCGGAGTTTTCGTGACAATTTCGCATATTTGCATGCAAATGCACTGATCTAGCGCGCGAAACAGCGATTCCGCACAGAAATACACTTCTGAAACGATGAATCGTCGAATCTGACATAGGCTCGAATAAATCGTGATCGTGCTTGCCGAATCGGAGTTTCCGTGCCAATTTCGCATATCTGCATACAAATGCACTGATCTAGCACGCGAAACAGCGATTCCGCACAGAAATACACTTCTGAAACAAAGAATCGTCGAATCTGACATAAGCTCGAATAAATCGTGATCGTGATTGCCGGGTCGGAGTTTCGATTCCAATTTCTCATACTTGCATGCAAATGCACTGATCTAGCGCGCGAAACAGCGATTCCTCACAGAAATACACTTCTGAAACGAAGAATGTCGAAACAGACATAGGCTCGAATAAATTGTGATCGTGCTTGCCGGGTCGGATTTTCTATTCCAATTTCGCATACTTGCATGCAAATGCATTGATATAGCACGCGAAACAGCGATTCCGTACAGAAATACACTTCTGAAACGAAGAATCGTCGAATCTGACATAAGCTCGAATAAATCGTGATCGTGCTTGCCGAATCGGAGTTTTCGTGCCAATTTCGCATATTTGCATGCAAATGCACTGATCTAGCGCGCGAAACAGCGATTCCGCACAGAAATACACTTCTGAAACGAAGAATCGTCGAAACTGACATAGGCTCGAATAAATTGTGATCGTGCTTGCCGGGTCGGAGTTTCTATTCCAATTTCGCATACTTGCATGCAAATGTGCTGATATAGCACGCGAAACAGCGATTCCGCACAGAAATTCATTTGTGAAACAAATAATAGTCGAATCTGACATAAGCTCGAATAAATCGTGATCGTGCTTGCCGAATCGGAGTTTTCGTGCCAATTTCGCATATTTGCATGCAAATGCACTGATCTAGCGCGCGAAACAGCGATTCCGCACAGAAATACACTTCTCAAACGAAGAATCGTCGAATCTGACATAATCTCGAATAAATCGTGGTCGTGCTTGCCGAATCGGAGTTTCCGTGCCAATTTCGCATATTTGAATACAAATGCACTGATCTAGCTCGCTAAACAGCGATTCCGTACAGAAATTCATTTGTGAAACGAATAATCGTCGAATCTGACATAGGCTCGAATAAATTGTGATCGTGCTTGCCGGGTCGGAGTTTCAATTCCAATTTCGCATACTTGCATGCAAATGCACTGATATAGCACGCGAAACAGCGATTCCGCACAGAAATACACTTCTGAAACGAAGAATCGTCGAATCTGACATAAGCTCGAATGAATCGTGGTCGTGCTTGCCGAATCGGAGTTTCCGTGCCAGTTTTGCATACTTGCATGGAAATGCACTGATATAGCACGCGAAACAGCGATTCCGCACAGAAATACACTTCTGAAACGAAGAATCGTCGAATCTGACATAAGCTCGAATGAATCGTGGTCGTGTTTGCCGAATCGGAGTTTCCGTGCCAATTTCGCATACTTGCATGCAAATGCACTGATATAGCACGCGAAACAGCGATTCCGCACAGAAATACACTTCTCAAACGAAGAATCGTCGAATCTGACATAAGCTCGAATAAATCGTGATCGTGCTTGCCGAATCGGAGTTTTCGTGCCAATTTCGCATATTTGCATGCAAATGCACTGATCTAGCGCGCGAAACAGCGATTCCGCACAGAAATACACTTCTGAAACGAAGAATCGTCGAAACTGACATAGGCTCGAATAAATTGTGATCGTGCTTGCCGGGTCGGAGTTTCTATTCCAATTTCGCATACTTGCATGCAAATGTGCTGATATAGCACGCGAAACAGCGATTCCGCACAGAAATTCATTTGTGAAACAAATAATAGTCGAATCTGACATAAGCTCGAATAAATCGTGATCGTGCTTGCCGAATCGGAGTTTTCGTGCCAATTTCGCATATTTGCATGCAAATGCACTGATCTAGCGCGCGAAACAGCGATTCCGCACAGAAATACACTTCTCAAACGAAGAATCGTCGAATCTGACATAATCTCGAATAAATCGTGGTCGTGCTTGCCGAATCGGAGTTTCCGTGCCAATTTCGCATATTTGAATACAAATGCACTGATCTAGCTCGCTAAACAGCGATTCCGTACAGAAATTCATTTGTGAAACGAATAATCGTCGAATCTGACATAGGCTCGAATAAATTGTGATCGTGCTTGCCGGGTCGGAGTTTCAATTCCAATTTCGCATACTTGCATGCAAATGCACTGATATAGCACGCGAAACAGCGATTCCGCACAGAAATACACTTCTGAAACGAAGAATCGTCGAATCTGACATAAGCTCGAATGAATCGTGGTCGTGCTTGCCGAATCGGAGTTTCCGTGCCAGTTTTGCATACTTGCATGGAAATGCACTGATATAGCACGCGAAACAGCGATTCCGCACAGAAATACACTTCTGAAACGAAGAATCGTCGAATCTGACATAAGCTCGAATAAATCGTGATCGTGCTTGCCGAATCGGAGTTTCCGTGCCAATTTCGCAAATCTGCATACAAATGCACTGATCTAGCACGCGAAACAGCGATTCCGCACAGAAATACACTTCTGAAACAAAGAATCGTCGAATCTGACATAAGCTCGAATAAATCGTGATCGTGCTTGCCGGGTCGGAGTTTCTATTCCAATTTGGCATACTTGCTTGCAAATGCACTGATCTACTACGCGAAACAGCGATTCCGCACAGAAATTCATTTGTGAAACGAATAATTGTCGAATCTGACATAAGCTCGAATAAATCGTGATCGTGCTTGCCGAATCGGAGTTTTCGTGCCAATTTCGCATATTTGCATGCAAATGCACTGATCTAGCACGCGAAACAGCGATTCCGCAAAGAAATACACTTCTGAAACGAAGAATCGTCGAATCTGCCATAAGCTCGATTAAATCGCGATCGTGCTTGTCGGGTCGGGGTTTCTATTCCAATTTCTCATACTTGTATGCAAATGCACTGATCTAGCACGCGAAACAGCGATTCCGCACAGAAATACACTTCTGAAACGAAGAATCGTCGAATCTGACATAGGCTCGAATAAATTGTGATCGTGCTTGCCTGGTCGGAGTTTCTGTCCAATTTCGCATATTTGCATGCAAATGCACTGATCTAGCACGCTAAACAGCGATTCCGTACAGAAATTCTTTTGTGAAACGAATAATCGTCGAATCTGACATAAGCTCGAATAAACCATGATCGTGCTTGCCAAATCGGAGTTTTCGTGCCAATTTCGCATATTTGCATGCAAATGCACTGATCTAGCGCGCGAAACAGCGATTCCGCACAGAAATACACTTCTGAAACGAAGAATCGTCGAATCTGACATAGGCTCGAATAAATCGTGATCGTGATTGCCGGTCGGAGTTTCTATTCCAATTTGTCATACTTGCATGCAAATGCACTGATCTAGCGCGCGAAACAGCGATTCCGCACAGAAATACACTTCTGAAACGAAGAATCGTCGAATCTGACATAAGCTCGAATGAATCGTGGTCGTGTTTGCCGAATCGGAGTTTCCGTGCCAATTTCGCATACTTGCATGCAAATGCACTGATATAGCACGCGAAACAGCGATTCCGCACAGAAATACACTTCTGAAACGAAGAATCGTCGAATCTGACATAAGCTCGAATAAATCGTGATTGTGATTGCCGGGTCGGAGTTTCGATTCCAATTTCTCATACTTGCATGCAAATGCACTGATCTAGCGCGCGAAACAGCGATTCCGCACAGAAATACACTTCTCAAACGAAGAATCGTCGAATCTGACATAAGCTCGAATAAATCGTGATCGTGCTTGCCGAATCGGAGTTTTCGTGCCAATTTCGCATATTTGCATGCAAATGCACTGATCTAGCGCGCGAAACAGCGATTCCGCACAGAAATACACTTCTGAAACGAAGAATCGTCGAAACTGACATAGGCTCGAATAAATTGTGATCGTGCTTGCCGGGTCGGAGTTTCTATTCCAATTTCGCATACTTGCATGCAAATGTGCTGATATAGCACGCGAAACAGCGATTCCGCACAGAAATTCATTTGTGAAACAAATAATAGTCGAATCTGACATAAGCTCGAATAAATCGTGATCGTGCTTGCCGAATCGGAGTTTTCGTGCCAATTTCGCATATTTGCATGCAAATGCACTGATCTAGCGCGCGAAACAGCGATTCCGCACAGAAATACACTTCTCAAACGAAGAATCGTCGAATCTGACATAGGCTCGAATAAATTGTGATCGTGCTTGCCTGGTCGGAGTTTCTGTCCAATTTCGCATATTTGCATGCAAATGCACTGATCTAGCACGCTAAACAGCGATTCCGTACAGAAATTCTTTTGTGAAACGAATAATCGTCGAATCTGACATAAGCTCGAATAAACCATGATCGTGCTTGCCAAATCGGAGTTTTCGTGCCAATTTCGCATATTTGCATGCAAATGCACTGATCTAGCGCGCGAAACAGCGATTCCGCACAGAAATACACTTCTGAAACGAAGAATCGTCGAATCTGACATAGGCTCGAATAAATCGTGATCGTGATTGCCGGTCGGAGTTTCTATTCCAATTTGTCATACTTGCATGCAAATGCACTGATCTAGCGCGCGAAACAGCGATTCCGCACAGAAATACACTTCTGAAACGAAGAATCGTCGAATCTGACATAAGCTCGAATGAATCGTGGTCGTGTTTGCCGAATCGGAGTTTCCGTGCCAATTTCGCATACTTGCATGCAAATGCACTGATATAGCACGCGAAACAGCGATTCCGCACAGAAATACACTTCTGAAACGAAGAATCGTCGAATCTGACATAAGCTCGAATAAATCGTGATTGTGATTGCCGGGTCGGAGTTTCGATTCCAATTTCTCATACTTGCATGCAAATGCACTGATCTAGCGCGCGAAACAGCGATTCCGCACAGAAATACACTTCTCAAACGAAGAATCGTCGAATCTGACATAAGCTCGAATAAATCGTGATCGTGCTTGCCGAATCGGAGTTTTCGTGCCAATTTCGCATATTTGCATGCAAATGCACTGATCTAGCGCGCGAAACAGCGATTCCGCACAGAAATACACTTCTGAAACGAAGAATCGTCGAAACTGACATAGGCTCGAATAAATTGTGATCGTGCTTGCCGGGTCGGAGTTTCTATTCCAATTTCGCATACTTGCATGCAAATGTGCTGATATAGCACGCGAAACAGCGATTCCGCACAGAAATTCATTTGTGAAACAAATAATAGTCGAATCTGACATAAGCTCGAATAAATCGTGATCGTGCTTGCCGAATCGGAGTTTTCGTGCCAATTTCGCATATTTGCATGCAAATGCACTGATCTAGCGCGCGAAACAGCGATTCCGCACAGAAATACACTTCTCAAACGAAGAATCGTCGAATCTGACATAATCTCGAATAAATCGTGGTCGTGCTTGCCGAATCGGAGTTTCCGTGCCAATTTCGCATATTTGAATACAAATGCACTGATCTAGCTCGCTAAACAGCGATTCCGTAGAGAAATTCATTTGTGAAACGAATAATCGTCGAATCTGACATAGGCTCGAATAAATTGTGATCGTGCTTGCCGGGTCGGAGTTTCAATTCCAATTTCGCATACTTGCATGCAAATGCACTGATATAGCACGCGAAACAGCGATTCCGCACAGAAATACACTTCTGAAACGAAGAATCGTCGAATCTGACATAAGCTCGAATGAATCGTGGTCGTGCTTGCCGAATCGGAGTTTCCGTGCCAGTTTTGCATACTTGCATGGAAATGCACTGATATAGCACGCGAAACAGCGATTCCGCACAGAAATACACTTCTGAAACGAAGAATCGTCGAATCTGACATAAGCTCGAATAAATCGTGATCGTGCTTGCCGAATCGGAGTTTCCGTGCCAATTTCGCAAATCTGCATACAAATGCACTGATCTAGCACGCGAAACAGCGATTCCGCACAGAAATACACTTCTGAAACAAAGAATCGTCGAATCTGACATAAGCTCGAATAAATCGTGATCGTGCTTGCCGGGTCGGAGTTTCTATTCCAATTTGGCATACTTGCTTGCAAATGCACTGATCTACTACGCGAAACAGCGATTCCGCACAGAAATTCATTTGTGAAACGAATAATTGTCGAATCTGACATAAGCTCGAATAAATCGTGATCGTGCTTGCCGAATCGGAGTTTTCGTGCCAATTTCGCATATTTGCATGCAAATGCACTGATCTAGCACGCGAAACAGCGATTCCGCAAAGAAATACACTTCTGAAACGAAGAATCGTCGAATCTGCCATAAGCTCGATTAAATCGCGATCGTGCTTGTCGGGTCGGGGTTTCTATTCCAATTTCTCATACTTGTATGCAAATGCACTGATCTAGCACGCGAAACAGCGATTCCGCACAGAAATACACTTCTGAAACGAAGAATCGTCGAATCTGACATAGGCTCGAATAAATTGTGATCGTGCTTGCCTGGTCGGAGTTTCTGTCCAATTTCGCATATTTGCATGCAAATGCACTGATCTAGCACGCTAAACAGCGATTCCGTACAGAAATTCTTTTGTGAAACGAATAATCGTCGAATCTGACATAAGCTCGAATAAACCATGATCGTGCTTGCCAAATCGGAGTTTTCGTGCCAATTTCGCATATTTGCATGCAAATGCACTGATCTAGCGCGCGAAACAGCGATTCCGCACAGAAATACACTTCTGAAACGAAGAATCGTCGAATCTGACATAGGCTCGAATAAATCGTGATCGTGATTGCCGGTCGGAGTTTCTATTCCAATTTGTCATACTTGCATGCAAATGCACTGATCTAGCGCGCGAAACAGCGATTCCGCACAGAAATACACTTCTGAAACGAAGAATCGTCGAATCTGACATAAGCTCTAATAAATCGTGATCGTGTTTGTGCGGATCGGAGTTTCTGTGCCAATTTTGCATGTTTGCATGCAAATGCACTGATCTAACACGCGAAACGGCGATTCCGCACAGAAATTCATTTGTGAAACAAATAATCGACGAATCTGATATAAGCTCGAATAAATCGTGATCGTGCTTGCCGAATCGGAGTTTTCGTGCCAATTTCGCATATTTGCATGCGAATGCACTGATCTAGCGCGCGAAACAGCGATTCCGCACAGAAATACACTT
Organism: Lasioglossum baleicum; assembly: GCF_051020765.1. Classification (NCBI taxonomy): domain Eukaryota; kingdom Metazoa; phylum Arthropoda; class Insecta; order Hymenoptera; family Halictidae; genus Lasioglossum; species Lasioglossum baleicum. Next base: position 121,577 of record NW_027469450.1, on the reverse strand, counting down.
CTGAAACGAAGAATCGTCGAATCTGACATAAGCTCGAATAAATCGTGATCGTGCTTGCCGGGTCGGAGTTTCTATTCCAATTTGGCATACTTGCTTGCAAATGCACTGATCTACTACGCGAAACAGCGATTCCGCACAGAAATTCATTTGTGAAACGAATAATTGTCGAATCTGACATAAGCTCGAATAAACCATGATCGTGCTTGCCAAATCGGAGTTTTCGTGCCAATTTCGCATATTTGCATGCAAATGTACTGATCTAGCGCGCGAAACAGCGGTTCCGCACAGAAATACACTTCTGAAACGAAGAATGTCGAAACTGACATAGGCTCGAATAAATTGTGATCGTGCTTGCCGGGTCGGAGTTTCTATTCCAATTTCGCATACTTGCATGCAAATGTGCTGATATAGCACGCGAAACAGCGATTCCGCACAGAAATTCATTTGTGAAACAAATAATAGTCGAATCTGACATAAGCTCGAATAAATCGTGATCGTGCTTGCCGAATCGGAGTTTTCGTGCCAATTTCGCATATTTGCATGCAAATGCACTGATATAGCACGCGAAACAGCGATTCCGTACAGAAATACACTTCTGAAACGAAGAATCGTCGAATCTGACATAAGCTCGAATAAATCGTGATCGTGCTTGCCGAATCGGAGTTTTCGTGCCAATTTCGCATATTTGCATGCAAATGCACTGATCTAGCGGGCGAAACAGCGATTCCGCACAGAAATACACTTCTGAAACGAAGAATCGTCGAAACTGACATAGGCTCGAATAAATTGTGATCGTGCTTGCCGGGTCGGAGTTTCTATTCCAATTTCGCATACTTGCATGCAAATGTGCTGATATAGCACGCGAAACAGCGATTCCGCACAGAAATTCATTTGTGAAACAAATAATAGTCGAATCTGACATAAGCTCGAATAAATCGTGATCGTGCTTGCCGAATCGGAGTTTTCGTGCCAATTTCGCATATTTGCATGCACATGCACTGATCTAGAGCGCGAAACAGCGATTCCGCACAGAAATACACTTCTCAAACGAAGAATCGTCGAATCTGACATAATCTCGAATAAATCGTGGTCGTGCTTGCCGAATCGGAGTTTCCGTGCCAATTTCGCATATTTGAATACAAATGCACTGATCTAGCTCGCTAAACAGCGATTCCGTACAGAAATTCATTTGTGAAACGAATAATCGTCGAATCTGACATAGGCTCGAATAAATTGTGATCGTGCTTGCCGGGTCGGAGTTTCAATTCCAATTTCGCATACTTGCATGCAAATGCACTGATATAGCACGCGAAACAGCGATTCCGCACAGAAATACACTTCTGAAACGAAGAATCGTCGAATCTGACATAAGCTCGAATGAATCGTGGTCGTGCTTGCCGAATCGGAGTTTCCGTGCCAGTTTTGCATACTTGCATGGAAATGCACTGATATAGCACGCGAAACAGCGATTCCGCACAGAAATACACTTCTGAAACGAAGAATCGTCGAATCTGACATAAGCTCGAATGAATCGTGGTCGTGTTTGCCGAATCGGAGTTTCCGTGCCAATTTCGCATACTTGCATGCAAATGCACTGATATAGCACGCGAAACAGCGATTCCGCACAGAAATACACTTCTGAAACGAAGAATCGTCGAATCTGACATAAGCTCGAATAAATCGTGATTGTGATTGCCGGGTCGGAGTTTCGATTCCAATTTCTCATACTTGCATGCAAATGCACTGATCTAGCGCGCGAAACAGCGATTCCGCACAGAAATACACTTCTCAAACGAAGAATCGTCGAATCTGACATAAGCTCGAATAAATCGTGATCGTGCTTGCCGAATCGGAGTTTTCGTGACAATTTCGCATATTTGCATGCAAATGCACTGATCTAGCGCGCGAAACGGCGATTCCGCACAGAAATTCATTTGTGAAACAAATAATCGACGAATCTGATATAAGCTCGAATAAATCGTGATCGTGCTTGCCGAATCGGAGTTTTCGTGCCAATTTCGCATATTTGCATGCGAATGCACTGATCTAGCGCGCGAAACAGCGATTCCGCACAGAAATACACTTCTGAAACGAAGAATCGTCGAATCTGACATAAGCTCGAATAAATCGTGATCGTGCTTGCCGGGTCGGAGTTTCTATTCCAATTTGGCATACTTGCTTGCAAATGCACTGATCTACTACGCGAAACAGCGATTCCGCACAGAAATTCATTTGTGAAACGAATAATTGTCGAATCTGACATAAGCTCGAATAAACCATGATCGTGCTTGCCAAATCGGAGTTTTCGTGCCAATTTCGCATATTTGCATGCAAATGTACTGATCTAGCGCGCGAAACAGCGGTTCCGCACAGAAATACACTTCTGAAACGAAGAATGTCGAAACTGACATAGGCTCGAATAAATTGTGATCGTGCTTGCCGGGTCGGAGTTTCTATTCCAATTTCGCATACTTGCATGCAAATGTGCTGATATAGCACGCGAAACAGCGATTCCGCACAGAAATTCATTTGTGAAACAAATAATAGTCGAATCTGACATAAGCTCGAATAAATCGTGATCGTGCTTGCCGAATCGGAGTTTTCGTGCCAATTTCGCATATTTGCATGCAAATGCACTGATATAGCACGCGAAACAGCGATTCCGTACAGAAATACACTTCTGAAACGAAGAATCGTCGAATCTGACATAAGCTCGAATAAATCGTGATCGTGCTTGCCGAATCGGAGTTTTCGTGCCAATTTCGCATACTTGCATGCAAATGCACTGATCTAGCGGGCGAAACAGCGATTCCGCACAGAAATACACTTCTGAAACGAAGAATCGTCGAAACTGACATAGGCTCGAATAAATTGTGATCGTGCTTGCCGGGTCGGAGTTTCTATTCCAATTTCGCATACTTGCATGCAAATGTGCTGATATAGCACGCGAAACAGCGATTCCGCACAGAAATTCATTTGTGAAACAAATAATAGTCGAATCTGACATAAGCTCGAATAAATCGTGATCGTGCTTGCCGAATCGGAGTTTTCGTGCCAATTTCGCATATTTGCATGCACATGCACTGATCTAGAGCGCGAAACAGCGATTCCGCACAGAAATACACTTCTCAAACGAAGAATCGTCGAATCTGACATAATCTCGAATAAATCGTGGTCGTGCTTGCCGAATCGGAGTTTCCGTGCCAATTTCGCATATTTGAATACAAATGCACTGATCTAGCTCGCTAAACAGCGATTCCGTACAGAAATTCATTTGTGAAACGAATAATCGTCGAATCTGACATAGGCTCGAATAAATTGTGATCGTGCTTGCCGGGTCGGAGTTTCAATTCCAATTTCGCATACTTGCATGCAAATGCACTGATATAGCACGCGAAACAGCGATTCCGCACAGAAATACACTTCTGAAACGAAGAATCGTCGAATCTGACATAAGCTCGAATGAATCGTGGTCGTGCTTGCCGAATCGGAGTTTCCGTGCCAGTTTTGCATACTTGCATGGAAATGCACTGATATAGCACGCGAAACAGCGATTCCGCACAGAAATACACTTCTGAAACGAAGAATCGTCGAATCTGACATAAGCTCGAATGAATCGTGGTCGTGTTTGCCGAATCGGAGTTTCCGTGCCAATTTCGCATACTTGCATGCAAATGCACTGATATAGCACGCGAAACAGCGATTCCGCACAGAAATACACTTCTGAAACGAAGAATCGTCGAATCTGACATAAGCTCGAATAAATCGTGATTGTGATTGCCGGGTCGGAGTTTCGATTCCAATTTCTCATACTTGCATGCAAATGCACTGATCTAGCGCGCGAAACAGCGATTCCGCACAGAAATACACTTCTCAAACGAAGAATCGTCGAATCTGACATAAGCTCGAATAAATCGTGATCGTGCTTGCCGAATCGGAGTTTTCGTGACAATTTCGCATATTTGCATGCAAATGCACTGATCTAGCGCGCGAAACAGCGATTCCGCACAGAAATACACTTCTGAAACGATGAATCGTCGAATCTGACATAGGCTCGAATAAATTGTGATCGTGCTTGCCGGGTCGGATTTTCTATTCCAATTTCGCATACTTGCATGCAAATGCACTGATCTAGCGCGCGAGACAGCGATTCCGCACATAAATACACTTCTCAAACGAAGAATCGTCGAAACTGACATAGGCTCGAATAAATTGTGATCGTGCTTGCCGGGTCGGAGTTTCTATTCCAATTTCGCATACTTGCATGCAAATGTGCTGATATAGCACGCGAAACAGCGATTCCGCACAGAAATTCATTTGTGAAACAAATAATAGTCGAATCTGACATAAGCTCGAATAAATCGTGATCGTGCTTGCCGAATCGGAGTTTTCGTGCCAATTTCGCATATTTGCATGCAAATGCACTGATCTAGCGCGCGAAACAGCGATTCCGCACAGAAATACACTTCTCAAACGAAGAATCGTCGAATCTGACATAATCTCGAATAAATCGTGGTCGTGCTTGCCGAATCGGAGTTTCCGTGCCAATTTCGCATATTTGAATACAAATGCACTGATCTAGCTCGCTAAACAGCGATTCCGTACAGAAATTCATTTGTGAAACGAATAATCGTCGAATCTGACATAGGCTCGAATAAATTGTGATCGTGCTTGCCGGGTCGGAGTTTCAATTCCAATTTCGCATACTTACATGCAAATGCACTGATATAGCACGCGAAACAGCGATTCCGCACAGAAATACACTTCTGAAACGAAGAATCGTCGAATCTGACATAAGCTCGAATGAATCGTGGTCGTGCTTGCCGAATCGGAGTTTCCGTGCCAGTTTCGCATATTTGCATGCAAATGTACTGATCTAGCGCGCGAAACAGCGGTTCCGCACAGAAATACACTTCTGAAACGAAGAATGTCGAAACTGACATAGGCTCGAATAAATTGTGATCGTGCTTGCCGGGTCGGAGTTTCTATTCCAATTTCGCATATTTGCATGCAAATGCACTGATCTAGCGCGCGAAACAGCGATTCCGCACAGAAATACACTTCTCAAACGAAGAATCGTCGAATCTGACATAATCTCGAATAAATCGTGGTCGTGCTTGCCGAATCGGAGTTTCCGTGCCAATTTCGCATATTTGAATACAAATGCACTGATCTAGCTCGCTAAACAGCGATTCCGTACAGAAATTCATTTGTGAAACGAATAATCGTCGAATCTGACATAGGCTCGAATAAATTGTGATCGTGCTTGCCGGGTCGGAGTTTCAATTCCAATTTCGCATACTTGCATGCAAATGCACTGATATAGCACGCGAAACAGCGATTCCGCACAGAAATACACTTCTGAAACGAAGAATCGTCGAATCTGACATAAGCTCGAATGAATCGTGGTCGTGCTTGCCGAATCGGAGTTTCCGTGCCAGTTTTGCATACTTGCATGGAAATGCACTGATATAGCACGCGAAACAGCGATTCCGCACAGAAATACACTTCTGAAACGAAGAATCGTCGAATCTGACATAAGCTCGAATAAATCGTGATCGTGCTTGCCGAATCGGAGTTTCCGTGCCAATTTCGCAAATCTGCATACAAATGCACTGATCTAGCACGCGAAACAGCGATTCCGCACAGAAATACACTTCTGAAACAAAGAATCGTCGAATCTGACATAAGCTCGAATAAATCGTGATCGTGCTTGCCGGGTCGGAGTTTCTATTCCAATTTGGCATACTTGCTTGCAAATGCACTGATCTACTACGCGAAACAGCGATTCCGCACAGAAATTCATTTGTGAAACGAATAATTGTCGAATCTGACATAAGCTCGAATAAATCGTGATCGTGCTTGCCGAATCGGAGTTTTCGTGCCAATTTCGCATATTTGCATGCAAATGCACTGATCTAGCACGCGAAACAGCGATTCCGCAAAGAAATACACTTCTGAAACGAAGAATCGTCGAATCTGCCATAAGCTCGATTAAATCGCGATCGTGCTTGTCGGGTCGGGGTTTCTATTCCAATTTCTCATACTTGTATGCAAATGCACTGATCTAGCACGCGAAACAGCGATTCCGCACAGAAATACACTTCTGAAACGAAGAATCGTCGAATCTGACATAGGCTCGAATAAATTGTGATCGTGCTTGCCTGGTCGGAGTTTCTGTCCAATTTCGCATATTTGCATGCAAATGCACTGATCTAGCACGCTAAACAGCGATTCCGTACAGAAATTCTTTTGTGAAACGAATAATCGTCGAATCTGACATAAGCTCGAATAAACCATGATCGTGCTTGCCAAATCGGAGTTTTCGTGCCAATTTCGCATATTTGCATGCAAATGCACTGATCTAGCGCGCGAAACAGCGATTCCGCACAGAAATACACTTCTGAAACGAAGAATCGTCGAATCTGACATAGGCTCGAATAAATCGTGATCGTGATTGCCGGTCGGAGTTTCTATTCCAATTTGTCATACTTGCATGCAAATGCACTGATCTAGCGCGCGAAACAGCGATTCCGCACAGAAATACACTTCTGAAACGAAGAATCGTCGAATCTGACATAAGCTCTAATAAATCGTGATCGTGTTTGTGCGGATCGGAGTTTCTGTGCCAATTTTGCATGTTTGCATGCAAATGCACTGATCTAACACGCGAAACGGCGATTCCGCACAGAAATTCATTTGTGAAACAAATAATCGACGAATCTGATATAAGCTCGAATAAATCGTGATCGTGCTTGCCGAATCGGAGTTTTCGTGCCAATTTCGCATATTTGCATGCGAATGCACTGATCTAGCGCGCGAAACAGCGATTCCGCACAGAAATACACTTCTGAAACGAAGAATCGTCGAATCTGACATAAGCTCGAATAAATCGTGATCGTGCTTGCCGGGTCGGAGTTTCTATTCCAATTTGGCATACTTGCTTTCAAATGCACTGATCTACTACGCGAAACAGCGATTCCGCACAGAAATTCATTTGTGAAACGAATAATTGTCGAATCTGACATAAGCTCGAATAAACCATGATCGTGCTTGCCAAATCGGAGTTTTCGTGCCAATTTCGCATATTTGCATGCAAATGTACTGATCTAGCGCGCGAAACAGCGGTTCCGCACAGAAATACACTTCTGAAACGAAGAATGTCGAAACTGACATAGGCTCGAATAAATTGTGATCGTGCTTGCCGGGTCGGAGTTTCTATTCCAATTTCGCATACTTGCATGCAAATGTGCTGATATAGCACGCGAAACAGCGATTCCGCACAGAAATTCATTTGTGAAACAAATAATAGTCGAATCTGACATAAGCTCGAATAAATCGTGATCGTGCTTGCCGAATCGGAGTTTTCGTGCCAATTTCGCATATTTGCATGCAAATGCACTGATATAGCACGCGAAACAGCGATTCCGTACAGAAATACACTTCTGAAACGAAGAATCGTCGAATCTGACATAAGCTCGAATAAATCGTGATCGTGCTTGCCGAATCGGAGTTTTCGTGCCAATTTCGCATATTTGCATGCAAAATGCACTGATCTAGCGGGCGAAACAGCGATTCCGCACAGAAATACACTTCTGAAAACGAAGAATCGTCGAAACTGACATAGGCTCGAATAAATTGTCATCGTGCTTGCCGGGTCGGAGTTTCTATTCCAATTTCGCATACTTGCATGCAAATGTGCTGATATAGCACGCGAAACAGCGATTCCGCACAGAAATTCATTTGTGAAACAAATAATAGTCGAATCTGACATAAGCTCGAATAAATCGTGATCGTGCTTGCCGAATCGGAGTTTTCGTGCCAATTTCGCATATTTGCATGCACATGCACTGATCTAGAGCGCGAAACAGCGATTCCGCACAGAAATACACTCTCAAACGAAGAATCGTCGAATCTGACATAATCTCGAATAAATCGTGGTCGTGCTTGCCGAATCGGAGTTTCCGTGCCAATTTCGCATATTTGAATACAAATGCACTGATCTAGCTCGCTAAACAGCGATTCCGTACAGAAATTCATTTGTGAAACGAATAATCGTCGAATCTGACATAGGCTCGAATAAATTGTGATCGTGCTTGCCGGGTCGGAGTTTCAATTCCAATTTCGCATACTTGCATGCAAATGCACTGATATAGCACGCGAAACAGCGATTCCGCACAGAAATACACTTCTGAAACGAAGAATCGTCGAATCTGACATAAGCTCGAATGAATCGTGGTCGTGCTTGCCGAATCGGAGTTTCCGTGCCAGTTTTGCATACTTGCATGGAAATGCACTGATATAGCACGCGAAACAGCGATTCCGCACAGAAATACACTTCTGAAACGAAGAATCGTCGAATCTGACATAAGCTCGAATGAATCGTGGTCGTGTTTGCCGAATCGGAGTTTCCGTGCCAATTTCGCATACTTGCATGCAAATGCACTGATATAGCACGCGAAACAGCGATTCCGCACAGAAATACACTTCTGAAACGAAGAATCGTCGAATCTGACATAAGCTCGAATAAATCGTGATTGTGATTGCCGGGTCGGAGTTTCGATTCCAATTTCTCATACTTGCATGCAAATGCACTGATCTAGCGCGCGAAACAGCGATTCCGCACAGAAATACACTTCTCAAACGAAGAATCGTCGAATCTGACATAAGCTCGAATAAATCGTGATCGTGCTTGCCGAATCGGAGTTTTCGTGACAATTTCGCATATTTGCATGCAAATGCACTGATCTAGCGCGCGAAACGGCGATTCCGCACAGAAATTCATTTGTGAAACAAATAATCGACGAATCTGATATAAGCTCGAATAAATCGTGATCGTGCTTGCCGAATCGGAGTTTTCGTGCCAATTTCGCATATTTGCATGCGAATGCACTGATCTAGCGCGCGAAACAGCGATTCCGCACAGAAATACACTTCTGAAACGAAGAATCGTCGAATCTGACATAAGCTCGAATAAATCGTGATCGTGCTTGCCGGGTCGGAGTTTCTATTCCAATTTGGCATACTTGCTTGCAAATGCACTGATCTACTACGCGAAACAGCGATTCCGCACAGAAATTCATTTGTGAAACGAATAATTGTCGAATCTGACATAAGCTCGAATAAACCATGATCGTGCTTGCCAAATCGGAGTTTTCGTGCCAATTTCGCATATTTGCATGCAAATGTACTGATCTAGCGCGCGAAACAGCGGTTCCGCACAGAAATACACTTCTGAAACGAAGAATGTCGAAACTGACATAGGCTCGAATAAATTGTGATCGTGCTTGCCGGGTCGGAGTTTCTATTCCAATTTCGCATACTTGCATGCAAATGTGCTGATATAGCACGCGAAACAGCGATTCCGCACAGAAATTCATTTGTGAAACAAATAATAGTCGAATCTGACATAAGCTCGAATAAATCGTGATCGTGCTTGCCGAATCGGAGTTTTCGTGCCAATTTCGCATATTTGCATGCAAATGCACTGATATAGCACGCGAAACAGCGATTCCGTACAGAAATACACTTCTGAAACGAAGAATCGTCGAATCTGACATAAGCTCGAATAAATCGTGATCGTGCTTGCCGAATCGGAGTTTTCGTGCCAATTTCGCATATTTGCATGCAAATGCACTGATCTAGCGGGCGAAACAGCGATTCCGCACAGAAATACACTTCTGAAACGAAGAATCGTCGAAACTGACATAGGCTCGAATAAATTGTGATCGTGCTTGCCGGGTCGGAGTTTCTATTCCAATTTCGCATACTTGCATGCAAATGTGCTGATATAGCACGCGAAACAGCGATTCCGCACAGAAATTCATTTGTGAAACAAATAATAGTCGAATCTGACATAAGCTCGAATAAATCGTGATCGTGCTTGCCGAATCGGAGTTTTCGTGCCAATTTCGCATATTTGCATGCACATGCACTGATCTAGAGCGCGAAACAGCGATTCCGCACAGAAATACACTTCTCAAACGAAGAATCGTCGAATCTGACATAATCTCGAATAAATCGTGGTCGTGCTTGCCGAATCGGAGTTTCCGTGCCAATTTCGCATATTTGAATACAAATGCACTGATCTAGCTCGCTAAACAGCGATTCCGTACAGAAATTCATTTGTGAAACGAATAATCGTCGAATCTGACATAGGCTCGAATAAATTGTGATCGTGCTTGCCGGGTCGGAGTTTCAATTCCAATTTCGCATACTTGCATGCAAATGCACTGATATAGCACGCGAAACAGCGATTCCGCACAGAAATACACTTCTGAAACGAAGAATCGTCGAATCTGACATAAGCTCGAATGAATCGTGGTCGTGCTTGCCGAATCGGAGTTTCCGTGCCAGTTTTGCATACTTGCATGGAAATGCACTGATATAGCACGCGAAACAGCGATTCCGCACAGAAATACACTTCTGAAACGAAGAATCGTCGAATCTGACATAAGCTCGAATGAATCGTGGTCGTGTTTGCCGAATCGGAGTTTCCGTGCCAATTTCGCATACTTGCATGCAAATGCACTGATATAGCACGCGAAACAGCGATTCCGCACAGAAATACACTTCTGAAACGAAGAATCGTCGAATCTGACATAAGCTCGAATAAATCGTGATTGTGATTGCCGGGTCGGAGTTTCGATTCCAATTTCTCATACTTGCATGCAAATGCACTGATCTAGCGCGCGAAACAGCGATTCCGCACAGAAATACACTTCTCAAACGAAGAATCGTCGAATCTGACATAAGCTCGAATAAATCGTGATCGTGCTTGCCGAATCGGAGTTTTCGTGACAATTTCGCATATTTGCATGCAAATGCACTGATCTAGCGCGCGAAACAGCGATTCCGCACAGAAATACACTTCTGAAACGATGAATCGTCGAATCTGACATAGGCTCGAATAAATTGTGATCGTGCTTGCCGGGTCGGATTTTCTATTCCAATTTCGCATACTTGCATGCAAATGCACTGATCTAGCGCGCGAGACAGCGATTCCGCACATAAATACACTTCTCAAACGAAGAATCGTCGAAACTGACATAGGCTCGAATACATTGTGATCGTGCTTGCCGGGTCGGAGTTTCTATTCCAATTTCGCATACTTGCATGCAAATGTGCTGATATAGCACGCGAAACAGCGATTCCGCACAGAAATTCATTTGTGAAACAAATAATAGTCGAATCTGACATAAGCTCGAATAAATCGTGATCGTGCTTGCCGAATCGGAGTTTTCGTGCCAATTTCGCATATTTGCATGCAAATGCACTGATCTAGCGCGCGAAACAGCGATTCCGCACAGAAATACACTTCTCAAACGAAGAATCGTCGAATCTGACATAATCTCGAATAAATCGTGGTCGTGCTTGCCGAATCGGAGTTTCCGTGCCAATTTCGCATATTTGAATACAAATGCACTGATCTAGCTCGCTAAACAGCGATTCCGTACAGAAATTCATTTGTGAAACGAATAATCGTCGAATCTGACATAGGCTCGAATAAATTGTGATCGTGCTTGCCGGGTCGGAGTTTCAATTCCAATTTCGCATACTTACATGCAAATGCACTGATATAGCACGCGAAACAGCGATTCCGCACAGAAATACACTTCTGAAACGAAGAATCGTCGAATCTGACATAAGCTCGAATGAATCGTGGTCGTGCTTGCCGAATCGGAGTTTCCGTGCCAGTTTCGCATATTTGCATGCAAATGTACTGATCTAGCGCGCGAAACAGCGGTTCCGCACAGAAATACACTTCTGAAACGAAGAATGTCGAAACTGACATAGGCTCGAATAAATTGTGATCGTGCTTGCCGGGTCGGAGTTTCTATTCCAATTTCGCATACTTGCATGCAAATGCACTGATATAGCACGCGAAACAGCGATTCCGCACAGAAATACACTTCTGAAACGAAGAATCGTCGAATCTGACATAAGCTCGAATAAATCGTGATCGTGCTTGCCGAATCGGAGTTTCCGTGCCAATTTCGCATATCTGCATACAAATGCACTGATCTAGCACGCGAAACAGCGATTCCGCACAGAAATACACTTCTGAAACAAAGAATCGTCGAATCTGACATAAGCTCGAATAAATCGTGATCGTGATTGCCGGGTCGGAGTTTCGATTCCAATTTCTCATACTTGCATGCAAATGCACTGATCTAGCGCGCGAAACAGCGATTCCTCACAGAAATACACTTCTGAAACGAAGAATGTCGAAACAGACATAGGCTCGAATAAATTGTGATCGTGCTTGCCGGGTCGGATTTTCTATTCCAATTTCGCATACTTGCATGCAAATGCATTGATATAGCACGCGAAACAGCGATTCCGTACAGAAATACACTTCTGAAACGAAGAATCGTCGAATCTGACATAAGCTCGAATAAATCGTGATCGTGCTTGCCGAATCGGAGTTTTCGTGCCAATTTCGCATATTTGCATGCAAATGCACTGATCTAGCGCGCGAAACAGCGATTCCGCACAGAAATACACTTCTGAAACGAAGAATCGTCGAAACTGACATAGGCTCGAATAAATTGTGATCGTGCTTGCCGGGTCGGAGTTTCTATTCCAATTTCGCATACTTGCATGCAAATGTGCTGATATAGCACGCGAAACAGCGATTCCGCACAGAAATTCATTTGTGAAACAAATAATAGTCGAATCTGACATAAGCTCGAATAAATCGTGATCGTGCTTGCCGAATCGGAGTTTTCGTGCCAATTTCGCATATTTGCATGCAAATGCACTGATCTAGAGCGCGAAACAGCGATTCCGCACAGAAATACACTTCTCAAACGAAGAATCGTCGAATCTGACATAATCTCGAATAAATCGTGGTCGTGCTTGCCGAATCGGAGTTTCCGTGCCAATTTCGCATATTTGAATACAAATGCACTGATCTAGCTCGCTAAACAGCGATTCCGTACAGAAATTCATTTGTGAAACGAATAATCGTCGAATCTGACATAGGCTCGAATAAATTGTGATCGTGCTTGCCGGGTCGGAGTTTCAATTCCAATTTCGCATACTTGCATGCAAATGCACTGATATAGCACGCGAAACAGCGATTCCGCACAGAAATACACTTCTGAAACGAAGAATCGTCGAATCTGACATAAGCTCGAATAAATCGTGATCGTGCTTGCCGAATCGGAGTTTTCGTGCCAATTTCGCATATTTGCATGCAAATGCACTGATCTAGCGCGCGAAACAGCGATTCCGCACAGAAATACACTTCTGAAACGAAGAATCGTCGAAACTGACATAGGCTCGAATAAATTGTGATCGTGCTTGCCGGGTCGGAGTTTCTATTCCAATTTCGCATACTTGCATGCAAATGTGCTGATATAGCACGCGAAACAGCGATTCCGCACAGAAATTCATTTGTGAAACAAATAATAGTCGAATCTGACATAAGCTCGAATAAATCGTGATCGTGCTTGCCGAATCGGAGTTTTCGTGCCAATTTCGCATATTTGCATGCAAATGCACTGATCTAGAGCGCGAAACAGCGATTCCGCACAGAAATACACTTCTCAAACGAAGAATCGTCGAATCTGACATAATCTCGAATAAATCGTGGTCGTGCTTGCCGAATCGGAGTTTCCGTGCCAATTTCGCATATTTGAATACAAATGCACTGATCTAGCTCGCTAAACAGCGATTCCGTACAGAAATTCATTTGTGAAACGAATAATCGTCGAATCTGACATAGGCTCGAATAAATTGTGATCGTGCTTGCCGGGTCGGAGTTTCAATTCCAATTTCGCATACTTGCATGCAAATGCACTGATATAGCACGCGAAACAGCGATTCCGCACAGAAATACACTTCTGAAACGAAGAATCGTCGAATCTGACATAAGCTCGAATGAATCGTGGTCGTGCTTGCCGAATCGGAGTTTCCGTGCCAGTTTTGCATACTTGCATGGAAATGCACTGATATAGCACGCGAAACAGCGATTCCGCACAGAAATACACTTCTGAAACGAAGAATCGTCGAATCTGACATAAGCTCGAATGAATCGTGGTCGTGTTTGCCGAATCGGAGTTTCCGTGCCAATTTCGCATACTTGCATGCAAATGCACTGATATAGCACGCGAAACAGCGATTCCGCACAGAAATACACTTCTGAAACGAAGAATCGTCGAATCTGACATAAGCTCGAATAAATCGTGATTGTGATTGCCGGGTCGGAGTTTCGATTCCAATTTCTCATACTTGCATGCAAGTGCACTGATCTAGCGCGCGAAACAGCGATTCCGCACAGAAATACACTTCTCAAACGAAGAATCGTCGAATCTGACATAAGCTCGAATAAATCGTGATCGTGCTTGCCGAATCGGAGTTTTCGTGACAATTTCGCATATTTGCATGCAAATGCACTGATCTAGCGCGCGAAACAGCGATTCCGCACAGAAATACACTTCTGAAACGATGAATCGTCGAATCTGACATAGGCTCGAATAAATTGTGATCGTGCTTGCCGGGTCGGATTTTCTATTCCAATTTCGCATACTTGCATGCAAATGCACTGATCTAGCGCGCGAGACAGCGATTCCGCACATAAATACACTTCTCAAACGAAGAATCGTCGAAACTGACATAGGCTCGAATAAATTGTGATCGTGCTTGCCGGGTCGGAGTTTCTATTCCAATTTCGCATACTTGCATGCAAATGTGCTGATATAGCACGCGAAACAGCGATTCCGCACAGAAATTCATTTGTGAAACAAATAATAGTCGAATCTGACATAAGCTCGAATAAATCGTGATCGTGCTTGCCGAATCGGAGTTTTCGTGCCAATTTCGCATATTTGCATGCAAATGCACTGATCTAGCGCGCGAAACAGCGATTCCGCACAGAAATACACTTCTCAAACGAAGAATCGTCGAATCTGACATAATCTCGAATAAATCGTGGTCGTGCTTGCCGAATCGGAGTTTCCGTGCCAATTTCGCATATTTGAATACAAATGCACTGATCTAGCTCGCTAAACAGCGATTCCGTACAGAAATTCATTTGTGAAACGAATAATCGTCGAATCTGACATAGGCTCGAATAAATTGTGATCGTGCTTGCCGGGTCGGAGTTTCAATTCCAATTTCGCATACTTACATGCAAATGCACTGATATAGCACGCGAAACAGCGATTCCGCACAGAAATACACTTCTGAAACGAAGAATCGTCGAATCTGACATAAGCTCGAATGAATCGTGGTCGTGCTTGCCGAATCGGAGTTTCCGTGCCAGTTTTGCATACTTGCATGGAAATGCACTGATATAGCACGCGAAACAGCGATTCCGCACAGAAATACACTTCTGAAACGAAGAATCGTCGAATCTGACATAAGCTCGAATGAATCGTGGTCGTGTTTGCCGAATCGGAGTTTCCGTGCCAATTTCGCATACTTGCATGCAAATGCACTGATATAGCACGCGAAACAGCGATTCCGCACAGAGATACACTTCTGAAACGAAGAATCGTCGAATCTGACATAAGCTCGAATAAATCGTGATCGTGCTTGCCGAATCGGAGTTTCCGTGCCAATTTCGCATATCTGCATACAAATGCACTGATCTAGCACGCGAAACAGCGATTCCGCACAGAAATACACTTCTGAAACGAAGAATCGTCGAATCTGACATAGGCTCGAATAAATTGTGATCGTGCTTGCCGTGTCGGAGTTTCTATTCCAATTTCGCATACTTGCATGCAAATGCACTGATATAGCACGCGAAACAGCGATTCCGCACAGAGATACACTTCTGAAACGATGAATCGTCGAATCTGACATAGGCTCGAATAAATTGTGATCGTGCTTGCCGGGTCGGATTTTCTATTCCAATTTCGCATACTTGCATGCAAATGCACTGATCTAGCGCGCGAGACCGCGATTCCGCACAGAAATACACTTCTGAAACGAAGAATCGTCGAATCTGACATAAGCTCGAATAAATCGTGATTGTGATTGACGGGTCGGAGTTTCGATTCCAATTTCTCATACTTGCATGCAAATGCACTGATCTAGCGCGCGAAACAGCGATTCCGCACAGAAATACACTTCTCAAACGAAGAATCGTCGAATCTGACATAAGCTCGAATAAATCGTGATCGTGCTTGCCGAATCGGAGCTTTCGTGACAATTTCGCATATTTGCATGCAAATGCACTGATCTAGCGCGCGAAACAGCGATTCCGCACAGAAATACACTTCTGAAACGATGAATCGTCGAATCTGACATAGGCTCGAATAAATTGTGATCGTGCTTGCCGTGTCGGAGTTTCTATTCCAATTTCGCATACTTGCATGCAAATGCACTGATCTAGCGCGCGAGACAGCGATTCCGCACAGAAATACACTTCTGAAACGAAGAATCGTCGAATCTGACATAGGCTCGAATAAATTGTGATCGTGCTTGCCGTGTCGGAGTTTCTATTCCAATTTCGCATACTTGCATGCAAATGTACTGATCTAGCGCGCGAAACAGCGGTTCCGCACAGAAATACACTTCTGAAACGAAGAATGTCGAAACTGACATAGGCTCGAATAAATTGTGATCGTGCTTGCCGGGTCGGAGTTTCTATTCCAATTTCGCATACTTGCATGCAAATGCACTGATATAGCACGCGAAACAGCGATTCCGCACAGAAATACACTTCTGAAACGAAGAATCGTCGAATCTGACATAAGCTCGAATAAATCGTGATCGTGCTTGCCGGGTCGGAGTTTCTATTCCAATTTGGCATACTTGCTTGCAAATGCACTGATCTACTACGCGAAACAGCGATTCCGCACAGAAATTCATTTGTGAAACGAATAATTGTCGAATCTGACATAAGCTCGAATAAACCATGATCGTGCTTGCCAAATCGGAGTTTTCGTGCCAATTTCGCATATTTGCATGCAAATGTACTGATCTAGCGCGCGAAACAGCGGTTCCGCACAGAAATACACTTCTGAAACGAAGAATGTCGAAACTGACATAGGCTCGAATAAATTGTGATCGTGCTTGCCGGGTCGGAGTTTCTATTCCAATTTCGCATACTTGCATGCAAATGCACTGATATAGCACGCGAAACAGCGATTCCGCACAGAGATACACTTCTGAAACGATGAATCGTCGAATCTGACATAGGCTCGAATAAATTGTGATCGTGCTTGCCGGGTCGGATTTTCTATTCCAATTTCGCATACTTGCATGCAAATGCACTGATCTAGCGCGCGAGACAGCGATTCCGCACAGAAATACACTTCTGAAACGAAGAATCGTCGAATCTGACATAAGCTCGAATAAATCGTGATTGTGATTGCCGGGTCGGAGTTTCGATTCCAATTTCTCATACTTGCATGCAAATGCACTGATCTAGCGCGCGAAACAGCGATTCCGCACAGAAATACACTTCTCAAACGAAGAATCGTCGAATCTGACATAAGCTCGAATAAATCGTGATCGTGCTTGCCGAATCGGAGTTTTCGTGACAATTTCGCATATTTGCATGCAAATGCACTGATCTAGCGCGCGAAACAGCGATTCCGCACAGAAATACACTTCTGAAACGATGAATCGTCGAATCTGACATAGGCTCGAATAAATTGTGATCGTGCTTGTCGTGTCGGAGTTTCTATTCCAATTTCGCATACTTGCATGCAAATGCACTGATCTAGCGCGCGAGACAGCGATTCCGCACAGAAATACACTTCTGAAACGAAGAATCGTCGAATCTGACATAGGCTCGAATAAATTGTGATCGTGCTTGCCGTGTCGGAGTTTCTATTCCAATTTCGCATACTTGCATGCAAATGTACTGATCTAGCGCGCGAAACAGCGGTTCCGCACAGAAATACACTTCTGAAACGAAGAATGTCGAAACTGACATAGGCTCGAATAAATTGTGATCGTGCTTGCCGGGTCGGAGTTTCTATTCCAATTTCGCATACTTGCTTGCAAATGCACTGATCTACTACGCGAAACAGCGATTCCGCACAGAAATTCATTTGTGAAACGAATAATAGTCGAATCTGACATAAGCTCGAATAAACCATGATCGTGCTTGCCAAATCGGAGTTTTCGTGCCAATTTCGCATATTTGCATGCAAATGTACTGATCTAGCGCGCGAAACAGCGGTTCCGCACAGAAATACACTTCTGAAACGAAGAATGTCGAAACTGACATAGGCTCGAATAAATTGTGATCGTGCTTGCCGGGTCGGAGTTTCTATTCCAATTTCGCATACTTGCATGCAAATGCACTGATATAGCACGCGAAACAGCGATTCCGCACAGAAATACACTTCTGAAACGAAGAATCGTCGAATCTGACATAAGCTCGAATAAATCGTGATCGTGCTTGCCGAATCGGAGTTTCCGTGCCAATTTCGCATATCTGCATACAAATGCACTGATCTAGCACGCGAAACAGCGATTCCGCACAGAAATACACTTCTGAAACAAAGAATCGTCGAATCTGACATAAGCTCGAATAAATCGTGATCGTGATTGCCGGGTCGGAGTTTCGATTCCAATTTCTCATACTTGCATGCAAATGCACTGATCTAGCGCGCGAAACAGCGGTTCCGCACAGAAATACACTTCTGAAACGAAGAATGTCGAAACTGACATAGGCTCGAATAAATTGTGATCGTGCTTGCCGGGTCGGAGTTTCTATTCCAATTTCGCATACTTGCATGCAAATGCACTGATATAGCACGCGAAACAGCGATTCCGCACAGAAATACACTTCTGAAACGAAGAATCGTCGAATCTGACATAAGCTCGAATAAATCGTGATCGTGCTTGCCGGGTCGGAGTTTCTATTCCAATTTCGCATACTTGCATGCAAATGCACTGATATAGCACGCGAAACAGCGATTCCGCACAGAAATACACTTCTGAAACAAAGAATCGTCGAATCTGACATAAGCTCGAATAAATCGTGATCGTGATTGCCGGGTCGGAGTTTCGATTCCAATTTCTCATACTTGCATGCAAATGCACTGATCTAGCGCGCGAAACAGCGGTTCCGCACAGAAATACACTTCTGAAACGAAGAATGTCGAAACTGACATAGGCTCGAATAAATTGTGATCGTGCTTGCCGGGTCGGAGTTTCTATTCCAATTTCGCATACTTGCATGCAAATGCACTGATCTAGCGCGCGAAACAGCGGTTCCGCACAGAAATACACTTCTGAAACGAAGAATGTCGAAACTGACATAGGCTCGAATAAATTGTGATCGTGCTTGCCGGGTCGGAGTTTCTATTCCAATTTCGCATACTTGCATGCAAATGCACTGATATAGCACGCGAAACAGCGATTCCGCACAGAAATACACTTCTGAAACGAAGAATCGTCGAATCTGACATAAGCTCGAATAAATCGTGATCGTGCTTGCCGAATCGGAGTTTTCGTGCCAATTTCGCATATTTGCATGCAAATGCACTGATCTAGCGCGCGAAACAGCGATTCCGCACAGAAATACACTTCTCAAACGAAGAATCGTCGAATCTGACATAATCTCGAATAAATCGTGGTCGTGCTTGCCGAATCGGAGTTTCCGTGCCAATTTCGCATATTTGAATACAAATGCACTGATCTAGCTCGCTAAACAGCGATTCCGTACAGAAATTCATTTGTGAAACGAATAATCGTCGAATCTGACATAGGCTCGAATAAATTGTGATCGTGCTTGCCGGGTCGGAGTTTCAATTCCAATTTCGCATACTTACATGCAAATGCACTGATATAGCACGCGAAACAGCGATTCCGCACAGAAATACACTTCTGAAACGAAGAATCGTCGAATCTGACATAAGCTCGAATGAATCGTGGTCGTGCTTGCCGAATCGGAGTTTCCGTGCCAGTTTCGCATATTTGCATGCAAATGTACTGATCTAGCGCGCGAAACAGCGGTTCCGCACAGAAATACACTTCTGAAACGAAGAATGTCGAAACTGACATAGGCTCGAATAAATTGTGATCGTGCTTGCCGGGTCGGAGTTTCTATTCCAATTTCGCATACTTGCATGCAAATGCACTAATATAGCACGCGAAACAGCGATTCCGCACAGAAATACACTTCTGAAACGAAGAATCGTCGAATCTGACATAAGCTCGAATAAATCGTGATCGTTCTTGCCGAATCGGAGTTTCCGTGCCAATTTCGCATATCTGCATACAAATGCACTGATCTAGCACGCGAAACAGCGATTCCGCACAGAAATACACTTCTGAAACAAAGAATCGTCGAATCTGACATAAGCTCGAATAAATCGTGATCGTGATTGCCGGGTCGGAGTTTCGATTCCAATTTCTCATACTTGCATGCAAATGCACTGATCTAGCGCGCGAAACAGCGATTCCTCACAGAAATACACTTCTGAAACGAAGAATGTCGAAACAGACATAGGCTCGAATAAATTGTGATCGTGCTTGCCGGGTCGGATTTTCTATTCCAATTTCGCATACTTGCATGCAAATGCATTGATATAGCACGCGAAACAGCGATTCCGTACAGAAATACACTTCTGAAACGAAGAATCGTCGAATCTGACATAAGCTCGAATAAATCGTGATCGTGCTTGCCGAATCGGAGTTTTCGTGCCAATTTCGCATATTTGCATGCAAATGCACTGATCTAGCGCGCGAAACAGCGATTCCGCACAGAAATACACTTCTGAAACGAAGAATCGTCGAAACTGACATAGGCTCGAATAAATTGTGATCGTGCTTGCCGGGTCGGAGTTTCTATTCCAATTTCGCATACTTGCATGCAAATGTGCTGATATATCACGCGAAACAGCGATTCCGCACAGAAATTCATTTGTGAAACAAATAATAGTCGAATCTGACATAAGCTCGAATAAATCGTGATCGTGCTTGCCGAATCGGAGTTTTCGTGCCAATTTCGCATATTTGCATGCAAATGCACTGATCTAGAGCGCGAAACAGCGATTCCGCACAGAAATACACTTCTCAAACGAAGAATCGTCGAATCTGACATAATCTCGAATAAATCGTGGTCGTGCTTGCCGAATCGGAGTTTCCGTGCCAATTTCGCATATTTGAATACAAATGCACTGATCTAGCTCGCTAAACAGCGATTCCGTACAGAAATTCATTTGTGAAACGAATAATCGTCGAATCTGACATAGGCTCGAATAAATTGTGATCGTGCTTGCCGGGTCGGAGTTTCAATTCCAATTTCGCATACTTGCATGCAAATGCACTGATATAGCACGCGAAACAGCGATTCCGCACAGAAATACACTTCTGAAACGAAGAATCGTCGAATCTGACATAAGCTCGAATGAATCGTGGTCGTGCTTGCCGAATCGGAGTTTCCGTGCCAGTTTTGCATACTTGCATGGAAATGCACTGATATAGCACGCGAAACAGCGATTCCGCACAGAAATACACTTCTGAAACGAAGAATCGTCGAATCTGACATAAGCTCGAATGAATCGTGGTCGTGTTTGCCGAATCGGAGTTTCCGTGCCAATTTCGCATACTTGCATGCAAATGCACTGATATAGCACGCGAAACAGCGATTCCGCACAGAAATACACTTCTGAAACGAAGAATCGTCGAATCTGACATAAGCTCGAATAAATCGTGATTGTGATTGCCGGGTCGGAGTTTCGATTCCAATTTCTCATACTTGCATGCAAGTGCACTGATCTAGCGCGCGAAACAGCGATTCCGCACAGAAATACACTTCTCAAACGAAGAATCGTCGAATCTGACATAAGCTCGAATAAATCGTGATCGTGCTTGCCGAATCGGAGTTTTCGTGACAATTTCGCATATTTGCATGCAAATGCACTGATCTAGCGCGCGAAACAGCGATTCCGCACAGAAATACACTTCTGAAACGATGAATCGTCGAATCTGACATAGGCTCGAATAAATTGTGATCGTGCTTGCCGGGTCGGATTTTCTATTCCAATTTCGCATACTTGCATGCAAATGCACTGATCTAGCGCGCGAGACAGCGATTCCGCACATAAATACACTTCTCAAACGAAGAATCGTCGAAACTGACATAGGCTCGAATAAATTGTGATCGTGCTTGCCGGGTCGGAGTTTCTATTCCAATTTCGCATACTTGCATGCAAATGTGCTGATATAGCACGCGAAACAGCGATTCCGCACAGAAATTCATTTGTGAAACAAATAATAGTCGAATCTGACATAAGCTCGAATAAATCGTGATCGTGCTTGCCGAATCGGAGTTTTCGTGCCAATTTCGCATATTTGCATGCAAATGCACTGATCTAGCGCGCGAAACAGCGATTCCGCACAGAAATACACTTCTCAAACGAAGAATCGTCGAATCTGACATAATCTCGAATAAATCGTGGTCGTGCTTGCCGAATCGGAGTTTCCGTGCCAATTTCGCATATTTGAATACAAATGCACTGATCTAGCTCGCTAAACAGCGATTCCGTACAGAAATTCATTTGTGAAACGAATAATCGTCGAATCTGACATAGGCTCGAATAAATTGTGATCGTGCTTGCCGGGTCGGAGTTTCAATTCCAATTTCGCATACTTACATGCAAATGCACTGATATAGCACGCGAAACAGCGATTCCGCACAGAAATACACTTCTGAAACGAAGAATCGTCGAATCTGACATAAGCTCGAATGAATCGTGGTCGTGCTTGCCGAATCGGAGTTTCCGTGCCAGTTTTGCATACTTGCATGGAAATGCACTGATATAGCACGCGAAACAGCGATTCCGCACAGAAATACACTTCTGAAACGAAGAATCGTCGAATCTGACATAAGCTCGAATGAATCGTGGTCGTGTTTGCCGAATCGGAGTTTCCGTGCCAATTTCGCATACTTGCATGCAAATGCACTGATATAGCACGCGAAACAGCGATTCCGCACAGAGATACACTTCTGAAACGAAGAATCGTCGAATCTGACATAAGCTCGAATAAATCGTGATCGTGCTTGCCGAATCGGAGTTTCCGTGCCAATTTCGCATATCTGCATACAAATGCACTGATCTAGCACGCGAAACAGCGATTCCGCACAGAAATACACTTCTGAAACGAAGAATCGTCGAATCTGACATAGGCTCGAATAAATTGTGATCGTGCTTGCCGTGTCGGAGTTTCTATTCCAATTTCGCATACTTGCATGCAAATGCACTGATATAGCACGCGAAACAGCGATTCCGCACAGAGATACACTTCTGAAACGATGAATCGTCGAATCTGACATAGGCTCGAATAAATTGTGATCGTGCTTGCCGGGTCGGATTTTCTATTCCAATTTCGCATACTTGCATGCAAATGCACTGATCTAGCGCGCGAGACAGCGATTCCGCACAGAAATACACTTCTGAAACGAAGAATCGTCGAATCTGACATAAGCTCGAATAAATCGTGATTGTGATTGCCGGGTCGGAGTTTCGATTCCAATTTCTCATACTTGCATGCAAATGCACTGATCTAGCGCGCGAAACAGCGATTCCGCACAGAAATACACTTCTCAAACGAAGAATCGTCGAATCTGACATAAGCTCGAATAAATCGTGATCGTGCTTGCCGAATCGGAGTTTTCGTGACAATTTCGCATATTTGCATGCAAATGCACTGATCTAGCGCGCGAAACAGCGATTCCGCACAGAAATACACTTCTGAAACGATGAATCGTCGAATCTGACATAGGCTCGAATAAATTGTGATCGTGCTTGCCGTGTCGGAGTTTCTATTCCAATTTCGCATACTTGCATGCAAATGCACTGATCTAGCGCGCGAGACAGCGATTCCGCACAGAAATACACTTCTGAAACGAAGAATCGTCGAATCTGACATATGCTCGAATAAATTGTGATCGTGCTTGCCGGGTCGGAGTTTCTATTCCAATTTCGCATACTTGCATGCAAATGCACTGATATAGCACGCGAAACAGCGATTCCGCACAGAGATACACTTCTGAAACGATGAATCGTCGAATCTGACATAGGCTCGAATAAATTGTGATCGTGCTTGCCGGGTCGGATTTTCTATTCCAATTTCGCATACTTGCATGCAAATGCACTGATCTAGCGCGCGAGACAGCGATTCCGCACAGAAATACACTTCTGAAACGAAGAATCGTCGAATCTGACATAAGCTCGAATAAATCGTGATTGTGATTGCCGGGTCGGAGTTTCGATTCCAATTTCTCATACTTGCATGCAAATGCACTGATCTAGCGCGCGAAACAGCGATTCCGCACAGAAATACACTTCTCAAACGAAGAATCGTCGAATCTGACATAAGCTCGAATAAATCGTGATCGTGCTTGCCGAATCGGAGTTTTCGTGACAATTTCGCATATTTGCATGCAAATGCACTGATCTAGCGCGCGAAACAGCGATTCCGCACAGAAATACACTTCTGAAACGATGAATCGTCGAATCTGACATAGGCTCGAATAAATTGTGATCGTGCTTGCCGTGTCGGAGTTTCTATTCCAATTTCGCATACTTGCATGCAAATGCACTGATCTAGCGCGCGAGACAGCGATTCCGCACAGAAATACACTTCTGAAACGAAGAATCGTCGAATCTGACATAGGCTCGAATAAATTGTGATCGTGCTTGCCGTGTCGGAGTTTCTATTCCAATTTCGCATACTTGCATGCAAATGTACTGATCTAGCGCGCGAAACAGCGGTTCCGCACAGAAATACACTTCTGAAACGAAGAACGTCGAAACTGACATAGGCTCGAATAAATTGTGATCGTGCTTGCCGGGTCGGAGTTTCTATTCCAATTTCGCATACTTGCATGCAAATGCACTGATATAGCACGCGAAACAGCGATTCCGCACAGAAATACACTTCTGAAACGAAGAATCGTCGAATCTGACATAAGCTCGAATAAATCGTGATCGTGCTTGCCGAATCGGAGTTTCCGTGCCAATTTCGCATATCTGCATACAAATGCACTGATCTAGCACGCGAAACAGCGATTCCGCACAGAAATACACTTCTGAAACAAAGAATCGTCGAATCTGACATAAGCTCGAATAAATCGTGATCGTGATTGCCGGGTCGGAGTTTCGATTCCAATTTCTCATACTTGCATGCAAATGCACTGATCTAGCGCGCGAAACAGCGATTCCTCACAGAAATACACTTCTGAAACGAAGAATGTCGAAACAGACATAGGCTCGAATAAATTGTGATCGTGCTTGCCGGGTCGGATTTTCTATTCCAATTTCGCATACTTGCATGCAAATGCATTGATATAGCACGCGAAACAGCGATTCCGTACAGAAATACACTTCTGAAACGAAGAATCGTCGAATCTGACATAAGCTCGAATAAATCGTGATCGTGCTTGCCGAATCGGAGTTTTTGTGACAATTTCGCATATTTGCATGCAAATGCACTGATCTAGCGCGCGAAACAGCGATTCCGCACAGAAATACACTTCTGAAACGATGAATCGTCGAATCTGACATAGGCTCGAATAAATTGTGATCGTGCTTGCCGTGTCGGAGTTTCTATTCCAATTTCGCATACTTGCATGCAAATGCACTGATCTAGCGTGCGAGACAGCGATTCCGCACAGAAATACACTTCTGAAACGAAGAATCGTCGAATCTGACATAGGCTCGAATAAATTGTGATCGTGCTTGCCCTGTCGGAGTTTCTATTCCAATTTCGCATACTTGCATGCAAATGTACTGATCTAGCGCGCGAAACAGCGGTTCCGCACAGAAATACACTTCTGAAACGAAGAATGTCGAAACTGACATAGGCTCGAATAAATTGTGATCGTGCTTGCCGGGTCGGAGTTTCTATTCCAATTTCGCATACTTGCATGCAAATGCACTGATATAGCACGCGAAACAGCGATTCCGCACAGAAATACACTTCTGAAACGAAGAATCGTCGAATCTGACATAAGCTCGAATAAATCGTGATCGTGCTTGCCGGGTCGGAGTTTCTATTCCAATTTGGCATACTTGCTTGCAAATGCACTGATCTACTACGCGAAACAGCGATTCCGCACAGAAATTCATTTGTGAAACGAATAATTGTCGAATCTGACATAAGCTCGAATAAACCATGATCGTGCTTGCCAAATCGGAGTTTTCGTGCCAATTTCCCATATTTGCATGCAAATGTACTGATCTAGCGCGCGAAACAGCGGTTCCGCACAGAAATACACTTCTGAAACGAAGAATGTCGAAACTGACATAGGCTCGAATAAATTGTGATCGTGCTTGCCGGGTCGGAGTTTCTATTCCAATTTCGCATACTTGCATGCAAATGCACTGATATAGCACGCGAAACAGCGATTCCGCACAGAAATACACTTCTGAAACGAAGAATCGTCGAATCTGACATAAGCTCGAATAAATCGTGATCGTGCTTGCCGAATCGGAGTTTCCGTGCCAATTTCGCATATCTGCATACAAATGCACTGATCTAGCACGCGAAACAGCGATTCCGCACAGAAATACACTTCTGAAACAAAGAATCGTCGAATCTGACATAAGCTCGAATAAATCGTGATCGTGATTGCCGGGTCGGAGTTTCGATTCCAATTTCTCATACTTGCATGCAAATGCACTGATCTAGCGCGCGAAACAGCGATTCCTCACAGAAATACACTTCTGAAACGAAGAATGTCGAAACAGACATAGGCTCGAATAAATTGTGATCGTGCTTGCCGGGTCGGATTTTCTATTCCAATTTCGCATACTTGCATGCAAATGCATTGATATAGCACGCGAAACAGCGATTCCGTACAGAAATACACTTCTGAAACGAAGAATCGTCGAATCTGACATAAGCTCGAATAAATCGTGATCGTGCTTGCCGAATCGGAGTTTTCGTGCCAATTTCGCATATTTGCATGCAAATGCACTGATCTAGCGCGCGAAACAGCGATTCCGCACAGAAATACACTTCTGAAACGATGAATCGTCGAATCTGACATAGGCTCGAATAAATTGTGATCGTGCTTGCCGGGTCGGATTTTCTATTCCAATTTCGCATACTTCCATGCAAATGCACTGATCTAGCGCGCGAGACAGCGATTCCGCACAGAAATACACTTCTGAAACGAAGAATCGTCGAATCTGACATAAGCTCGAATGAATCGTGGTCGTGATTGCCGAATCGGAGTTTCCGTGCCAATTTTGCATACTTGCATGGAAATGCACTGATATAGCATGCGAAACAGCGATTCCGCACAGAAATACACTTCTGAAACGAAGAATCGTCGAATCTGACATAAGCTCGAATAAATCGTGATCGTGATTGCCGAGTCGGAGTTTCGATTCCAATTTCTCATACTTGTATGCAAATGCACTGATCTAGCACGCGAAACAGCGATTCCGCACAGAAATTCATTTGTGAAACAAATAATCGTCGAATCTGACATAAGCTCGAATAAATCGTGATCGTGCTTGCCGAATCGGAGTTTTCGTGCCAATTTCGCATATTTGCATACAAATGCACTGATCTAGCGCGTGAAACAGCGATTCCGCACCGAAATACACTTCTCAAACGAAGAATCGTCGAATCTGACATAAGCCCGAATAAATCGTGGTCGTGCTTGCCGAATCGGAGTTTCCGTACCAATTTCGCATATTTGCATACAAATGCACTGATATAGCACGCGAAACAGCGATTCCGCACAGAAATACACTTCTGAAACGAAGAATCGTCGAATCTGACATAAGCTCGAATAAATCGTGATCGTGCTTGCCGAATCGGAGTTTCCGTGCCAATTTCGCATATCTGCATACAAATGCACTGATCTAGCACGCGAAACAGCGATTCCGCACAGAAATACACTTCTGAAACAAAGAATCGTCGAATCTGACATAAGCTCGAATAAATCGTGATCGTGATTGCCGGGTCGGAGTTTCGATTCCAATTTCTCATACTTGCATGCAAATGCACTGATCTAGCGCGCGAAACAGCGATTCCTCACAGAAATACACTTCTGAAACGAAGAATGTCGAAACAGACATAGGCTCGAATAAATTGTGATCGTGCTTGCCGGGTCGGATTTTCTATTCCAATTTCGCATACTTGCATGCAAATGCATTGATATAGCACGCGAAACAGCGATTCCGCACAGAAATACACTTCTGAAACGAAGAATCGTCGAATCTGACATAAGCTCGAATGAATCGAGGTCGTGATTGCCGAATCGGAGTTTCCGTGCCAATTTTGCATACTTGCATGGAAATGCACTGATATAGCACGCGAAACAGCGATTCCGCACAGAAATACACTTCTGAAACGAAGAATCGTCGAATCTGACATAAGCTCGAATAAATCGTGATCGTGATTGCCGAGTCGGAGTTTCGATTCCAATTTCTCATACTTGTATCCAAATGCACTGATCTAGCACGCGAAACAGCGATTCCGCACAGAAATACACTTCTGAAACGAAGAATCGTCGAATCTGACATAAGCTCGAATAAATCGTGATCGTGCTTGCCGGGTCGGAGTTTCTATTCCAATTTGGCATACTTGCTTGCAAATGCACTGATCTACTACGCGAACCAGCGATTCCGCACAGAAATTCATTTGTGAAACGAATAATTGTCGAATCTGACATAAGCTCGAATAAACCATGATCGTGCTTGCCAAATCGGAGTTTTCGTGCCAATTTCGCATATTTGCATGCAAATGTACTGATCTAGCGCGCGAAACAGCGGTTCCGCACAGAAATACACTTCTGAAACGAAGAATGTCGAAACTGACATAGGCTCGAATAAATTGTGATCGTGCTTGCCGGGTCGGAGTTTCTATTCCAATTTCGCATACTTGCATGCAAATGCACTGATATAGCACGCGAAACAGCGATTCCGCACAGAAATACACTTCTGAAACGAAGAATCGTCGAATCTGACATAAGCTCGAATAAATCGTGATCGTGCTTGCCGAATCGGAGTTTCCGTGCCAATTTCGCATATCTGCATGCAAATGCACTGATCTAGCGCGCGAAACAGCGATTCCGCACAGAAATACACTTCTCAAACGAAGAATCGTCGAATCTGACATAATCTCGAATAAATCGTGGTCGTGCTTGCCGAATCGGAGTTTCCGTGCCAATTTCGCATATTTGAATACAAATGCACTGATCTAGCTCGCTAAACAGCGATTCCGTACAGAAATTCATTTGTGAAACGAATAATCGTCGAATCTGACATAGGCTCGAATAAATTGTGATCGTGCTTGCCGGGTCCGAGTTTCAATTCCAATTTCGCATACTTGCATGCAAATGCACTGATATAGCACGCGAAACAGCGATTCCGCACAGAAATACACTTCTGAAACGAAGAATCGTCGAATCTGACATAAGCTCGAATGAATCGTGGTCGTGCTTGCCGAATCGGAGTTTCCGTGCCAGTTTTGCATACTTGCATGGAAATGCACTGATATAGCACGCGAAACAGCGATTCCGCACAGAAATACACTTCTGAAACGAAGAATCGTCGAATCTGACATAAGCTCGAATGAATCGTGGTCGTGTTTGCCGAATCGGAGTTTCCGTGCCAATTTCGCATACTTGCATGCAAATGCACTGATATAGCACGCGAAACAGCGATTCCGCACAGAAATACACTTCTGAAACGAAGAATCGTCGAATCTGACATAAGCTCGAATAAATCGTGATTGTGATTGCCGGGTCGGAGTTTCGATTCCAATTTCGCATACTTGCATGCAAATGCACTGATCTAGCGCGCGAGACAGCGATTCCGCACAGAAATACACTTCTGAAACGAAGAATCGTCGAATCTGACATAAGCTCGAATGAATCGTGGTCGTGATTGCCGAATCGGAGTTTCCGTGCCAATTTTGCATACTTGCATGGAAATGCACTGATATAGCACGCGAAACAGCGATTCCGCACAGAAATACACTTCTGAAACGAAGAATCGTCGAATCTGACATAAGCTCGAATAAATCGTGATCGTGATTGCCGAGTCGGAGTTTCGATTCCAATTTCTCATACTTGTATGCAAATGCACTGATCTAGCACGCGAAACAGCGATTCCGCACAGAAATTCATTTGTGAAACAAATAATCGTCGAATCTGACATAAGCTCGAATAAATCGTGATCGTGCTTGCCGAATCGGAGTTTTCGTGCCAATTTCGCATATTTGCATACAAATGCACTGATCTAGCGCGTGAAACAGCGATTCCGCAGAGAAATACACTTCTGAAACGAAGAATCGTCGAAACTGACATAGGCTCGAATAAATTGTGATCGTGCTTGCCGGGTCGGAGTTTCTATTCCAATTTCGCATGCTTGCATGCAAATGGTCTGATATAGCACGCGAAACAGCGATTCCGCACAGAGATACACTTCTGAAACGAAGAATCGTCGAATCTGACATAAGCTCGAATAAATCGTGATCGTGCTTGCCGAATCGGAGTTTCCGTGCCAATTTCGCATATCTGCATACAAATGCACTGATCTAGCACGCGAAACAGCGATTCCGCACAGAAATACACTTCTGAAACGAAGAATCGTCGAATCTGACATAGGCTCGAATAAATTGTGATCGTGCTTGCCGTGTCGGAGTTTCTATTCCAATTTCGCATACTTGCATGCAAATGCACTGATATAGCACGCGAAACAGCGATTCCGCACAGAGATACACTTCTGAAACGATGAATCGTCGAATCTGACATAGGCTCGAATAAATTGTGATCGTGCTTGCCGGGTCGGATTTTCTATTCCAATTTCGCATACTTGCATGCAAATGCACTGATCTAGCGCGCGAGACAGCGATTCCGCACAGAAATACACTTCTGAAACGAAGAATCGTCGAATCTGACATAAGCTCGAATAAATCGTGATTGTGATTGCCGGGTCGGAGTTTCGATTCCAATTTCTCATACTTGCATGCAAATGCACTGATCTAGCGCGCGAAACAGCGATTCCGCACAGAAATTCATTTGTGAAACAAATAATCGACGAATCTGACATAAGCTCGAATAAATCGTGATCGTGCTTGCCGAATCGGAGTTTTCGTGCCAATTTCGCATATTTGCATGCATTTTGCATTTGTACTGATCTAGCGCGCGAAACAGCGATTCCGCACAGAAATACACTTCTGAAACGAAGAATCGTCGAATCTGACATAAGCTCGAATGAATCGTGGTCGTGATTGCCGAATCGGAGTTTCCGTGCCAATTTTGCATACTTGCATGGAAATGCACTGATATAGCACGCGAAACAGCGATTCCGCACAGAAATACACTTCTGAAACGAAGAATCGTCGAATCTGACATAAGCTCGAATAAATCGTGATCGTGATTGCCGAGTCGGAGTTTCGATTCCAATTTCTCATACTTGTATCCAAATGCACTGATCTAGCACGCGAAACAGCGATTCCGCACAGAAATTCATTTGTGAAACAAATAATCGTCGAATCTGACATAAGCTCGAATAAATCGTGATCGTGCTTGCCGAATCGGAGTTTTCGTGCCAATTTCGCATATTTGCATACAAATGCACTGATCTAGCGCGCGAAACAGCGATTCCGCACAGAAATACACTTCTCAAACGAAGAATCGTCGAATCTGACATAAGCTCGAATAAATCGTGGTCGTGCTTGCCGAATCGGAGTTTCCGTACCAATTTCGCATATTTGCATACAAATGCACTGATCTAGCACGCTAAACAGCGATTCCGTACAGAAATTCATTTGTGAAACGGATAATCGTTGAATCTGACATAAGCTCGAATAAATCATGATCGTGCTTGCCAAATCGGAGTTTTCGTGCCGATTTCGCATATTTGCATGCAGATGCACTGATCTAGCGCGCGAAACAGCGATTCCGCAGAGAAATACACTTCTGAAACGAAGAATCGTCGAAACTGACATAGGCTCGAATAAATTGTGATCGTGCTTGCCGGGTCGGAGTTTCTATTCCAATTTCGCATGCTTGCATGCAAATGGTCTGATATAGCACGCGAAACAGCGATTCCGCACAGAGATACACTTCTGAAACGAAGAATCGTCGAATCTGACATAAGCTCGAATAAATCGTGATCGTGCTTGCCGAATCGGAGTTTCCGTGCCAATTTCGCATATCTGCATACAAATGCACTGATCTAGCACGCGAAACAGCGATTCCGCACAGAAATACACTTCTGAAACGAAGAATCGTCGAATCTGACATAGGCTCGAATAAATTGTGATCGTGCTTGCCGTGTCGGAGTTTCTATTCCAATTTCGCATACTTGCATGCAAATGCACTGATATAGCACGCGAAACAGCGATTCCGCACAGAAATACACTTCTGAAACGATGAATCGTCGAATCTGACATAGGCTCGAATAAATTGTGATCGTGCTTGCCGGGTCGGATTTTCTATTCCAATTTCGCATACTTGCATGCAAATGCACTGATCTATCGCGCGAGACAGCGATTCCGCACAGAAATACACTTCTGAAACGAAGAATCGTCGAATCTGACATAAGCTCGAATGAATCGTGGTCGTGCTTGCCGAATCGGAGTTTCCGTGCCAATTTTGC
This sequence comes from Lasioglossum baleicum, assembly GCF_051020765.1. Lineage (NCBI taxonomy): Eukaryota > Metazoa > Arthropoda > Insecta > Hymenoptera > Halictidae > Lasioglossum > Lasioglossum baleicum. Next base: position 89,025 of record NW_027469450.1, on the reverse strand, counting down.
ATACTTGCATGGAAATGCACTGATATAGCACGCGAAACAGCGATTCCGCACAGAAATACACTTCTGAAACGAAGAATCGTCGAATCTGACATAAGCTCGAATGAATCGTGGTCGTGTTTGCCGAATCGGAGTTTCCGTACCAATTTCGCATACTTGCATGCAAATGCACTGATATAGCACGCGAAACAGCGATTCCGCACAGAAATACACTTCTGAAACGAAGAATCGTCGAATCTGACATAAGCTCGAATAAATCGTGATCGTGATTGCCGGGTCGGAGTTTCGATTCCAATTTCTCATACTTGCATGCAAATGCACTGATCTAGCGCGCGAAACAGCGATTCCGCACAGAAATACACTTCTCAAACGAAGAATCGTCGAATCTGACATAAGCTCGAATAAATCGTGATCGTGCTTGCCGAATCGGAGTTTTCGTGCCAATTTCGCATATTTGCATGCAAATGCACTGATCTAGCGCGCGAAACAGCGATTCCGCACAGAAATACACTTCTGAAACGAAGAATCGTCGAAACTGACATAGGCTCGAATAAATTGTGATCGTGCTTGCCGGGTCGGAGTTTCTATTCCAATTTCGCATACTTGCATGCAAATGTGCTGATATAGCACGTGAAACAGCGATTCCGCACAGAAATACACTTCTGAAACGAAGAATCGTCGAATCTGACATAAGCTCGAATAAATCGTGATCGTGATTGCCGGGTCGGAGTTTCGATTCCAATTTCTCATACTTGCATGCAAATGCACTGATCTAGCACGCGAAACAGCGATTCCGCACAGAGATACACTTCTGAAACGAAGAATCGTCGAATCTGACATAAGCTCGAATAAATCGTGATCGTGCTTGCCGAATCGGAGTTTCCGTGCCAATTTCGCATATCTGCATACAAATGCACTGATCTAGCACGCGAAACAGCGATTCCGCACAGAAATACACTTCTGAAACGAAGAATCGTCGAATCTGACATAGGCTCGAATAAATTGTGATCGTGCTTGCCGTGTCGGAGTTTCTATTCCAATTTCGCATACTTGCATGCAAATGCACTGATATAGCACGCGAAACAGCGATTCCGCACAGAAATACACTTCTGAAACGATGAATCGTCGAATCTGACATAGGCTCGAATAAATTGTGATCGTGCTTGCCGGGTCGGATTTTCTATTCCAATTTCGCATACTTGCATGCAAATGCACTGATCTATCGCGCGAGACAGCGATTCCGCACAGAAATACACTTCTGAAACGAAGAATCGTCGAATCTGACATAAGCTCGAATGAATCGTGGTCGTGCTTGCCGAATCGGAGTTTCCGTGCCAATTTTGCATACTTGCATGGAAATGCACTGATATAGCACGCGAAACAGCGATTCCGCACAGAAATACACTTCTGAAACGAAGAATCGTCGAATCTGACATAAGCTCGAATGAATCGTGGTCGTGTTTGCCGAATCGGAGTTTCCGTACCACTTTCGCATACTTGCATGCAAATGCACTGATATAGCACGCGAAACAGCGATTCCGCACAGAAATACACTTCTGAAACGAAGAATCGTCGAATCTGACATAAGCTCGAATAAATCGTGATCGTGATTGCCGGGTCGGAGTTTCGATTCCAATTTCTCATACTTGCATGCAAATGCACTGATCTAGCGCGCGAAACAGCGATTCCGCACAGAAATACACTTCTCAAACGAAGAATCGTCGAATCTGACATAAGCTCGAATAAATCGTGATCGTGCTTGCCGAATCGGAGTTTTCGTGCCAATTTCGCATATTTGCATGCAAATGCACTGATCTAGCGCGCGAAACAGCGATTCCGCACAGAAATACACTTCTGAAACGAAGAATCGTCGAAACTGACATAGGCTCGAATAAATTGTGATCGTGCTTGCCGGGTCGGAGTTTCTATTCCAATTTCGCATACTTGCATGCAAATGTGCTGATATAGCACGTGAAACAGCGATTCCGCACAGAAATTCATTTGTGAAACAAATAATCGTCGAATCTGACATAAGCTCGAATAAATCGTGATCGTGCTTGCCGAATCGGAGTTTTCGTGCCATTTCGCATATTTGCATGCAAATGCACTGATCTAGCGCGCGAAACAGCGATTCCGCACAGAAATACACTTCTCAAACGAAGAATCGTCGAATCTGACATAATCTCGAATAAATCGTGGTCGTGCTTGCCGAATCGGAGTTTCCGTGCCAATTTCGCATATTTGAATACAAATGCACTGATCTAGCTCGCTAAACAGCGATTCCGTACAGAAATTCATTTGTGAAACGAATAATCGTCGAATCTGACATAGGCTCGAAAAAATTGTGATCGTGCTTGCCGGGTCGGAGTTTCAATTCCAATTTCGCATACTTGCATGCAAATGCACTGATATAGCACGCGAAACAGCGATTCCGCACAGAAATACACTTCTGAAACGAAGAATCGTCGAATCTGACATAAGCTCGAATAAATCGTGATCGTGCTTGCCAAATCGGAGTTTCCGTGCCAATTTCGCATATCTGCATACAAATGCACTGATCTAGCACGCGAAACAGCGATTCCGCACAGAAATACACTTCTGAAACGAAGAATCGTCGAAACTGACATAGGCTCGAATAAATCGTGATCGTGCTTGCCGAATCGGAGTTTCCGTGCCAATTTCGCATATCTGCATACAAATGCACTGATCTAGCACGCGAAACAGCGATTCCGCACAGAAATACACTTCTGAAACGAAGAATCGTCGAATCTGACATAGGCTCGAATAAATTGTGATCGTGCTTGCCGTGTCGGAGTTTCTATTCCAATTTCGCATACTTGCATGCAAATGCACTGATATAGCACGCGAAACAGCGATTCCGCACAGTAATACACTTCTGAAACGAAGAATCGTCGAATCTGACATAAGCTCGAATAAATCGTGGTCGTGCTTGCCGAATCGGAGTTTCCGTACCAATTTCGCATATTTGCATACAAATGCACTGATCTAGCACGCTAAACAGCGATTCCGTACAGAAATTCATTTGTGAAACAAATAATCGTCAAATCTGACATAAGCTCGAATAAATCGTGATCGTGCTTGCCAAATCGGAGTTTCCGTGCCAATTTCGCATATCTGCATACAAATGCACTGACCTAGCACGCGAAACAGCGATTCCGCACAGAAATACACTTCTGAAACGAAGAATCGTCGAATCTGACATAGGCTCGAATAAATTGTGATCGTGCTTGCCGGGTCGGAGTTTCTGTGCCAATTTGGCATGTTTGCATCCAAATGCACTGATCTAGCACGCGAACGGCGATTCCGCACAGAAATTCATTTGTGAAACAAATAATCGTCGAATCTGACATAAGCTCGAATAAATCGTGATCGTGCTTGCCGAATCGGAGTTTTCGTGCCAATTTCGCATATTTGCATGCAAATGCACTGATCTAGCGCGCGAAACAGCGATTCCGCACAGAAATACACTTCTGAAACGAAGAATCGTCGAAACTGACATAGGCTCGAATAAATTGTGATCGTGCTTGCCGGGTCGGAGTTTCTATTCCAATTTCGCATACTTGCATGCAAATGCACTGATATAGCACGCGAAACAGCGATTCCGCACAGAAATTCATTTGTGAAACAAATAATCGTCGAATCTGACATAAGCTCGAATAAATCGTGATCGTGCTTGCCGAATCGGAGTTTTCGTGCCAATTTCGCATATTTGCATGCAAATGCACTGATCTAGCGCGCGAAACACCGATTCCGCACAGAAATACACTTCTGAAACGAAGAATCGTCGAATCTGACATAAGCTCGAATAAATCGTGATCGTGCTTGCCGAATCGGAGTTTCCGTGCCAATTTCGCATATCTGCATACAAATGCACTGATCTAGCACGCGAAACAGCGATTCCGCACAGAAATACACTTCTGAAACGAAGAATCGTCGAATCTGACATAGGCTCGAATAAATTGTGATCGTGCTTGCCGTGTCGGAGTTTCTATTCCAATTTCGCATACTTGCATGCAAATGCACTGATATAGCACGCGAAACAGCGATTCCGCACAGAAATACACTTCTGAAACGATGAATCGTCGAATCTGACATAGGCTCGAATAAATTGTGATCGTGCTTGCCGGGTCGGATTTTCTATTCCAATTTCGCATACTTGCATGCAAATGCACTGATCTATCGCGCGAGACAGCGATTCCGCACAGAAATACACTTCTGAAACGAAGAATCGTCGAATCTGACATAAGCTCGAATGAATCGTGGTCGTGCTTGCCGAATCGGAGTTTCCGTGCCAATTTTGCATACTTGCATGGAAATGCACTGATATAGCACGCGAAACAGCGATTCCGCACAGAAATACACTTCTGAAACGAAGAATCGTCGAATCTGACATAAGCTCGAATGAATCGTGGTCGTGTTGCCGAATCGGAGTTTCCGTACCAATTTCGCATACTTGCATGCAAATGCACTGATATAGCACGCGAAACAGCGATTCCGCACAGAAATACACTTCTGAAACGAAGAATCGTCGAATCTGACATAAGCTCGAATAAATCGTGATCGTGATTGCCGGGTCGGAGTTTCGATTCCAATTTCTCATACTTGCATGCAAATGCACTGATCTAGCGCGCGAAACAGCGATTCCGCACAGAAATACACTTCTCAACGAAGAATCGTCGAATCTGACATAAGCTCGAATAAATCGTGATCGTGCTTGCCGAATCGGAGTTTTCGTGCCAATTTCGCATATTTGCATGCAAATGCACTGATCTAGCGCGCGAAACAGCGATTCCGCACAGAAATACACTTCTGAAACGAAGAATCGTCGAAACTGACATAGGCTCGAATAAATTGTGATCGTGCTTGCCGGGTCGGAGTTTCTATTCCAATTTCGCATACTTGCATGCAAATGTGCTGATATAGCACGTGAAACAGCGATTCCGCACAGAAATTCATTTGTGAAACAAATAATCGTCGAATCTGACATAAGCTCGAATAAATCGTGATCGTGCTTGCCGAATCGGAGTTTTCGTGCCAATTTCGCATATTTGCATGCAAATGCACTGATCTAGCGCGCGAAACAGCGATTCCGCACAGAAATACACTTCTCAAACGAAGAATCGTCGAATCTGACATAATCTCGAATAAATCGTGGTCGTGCTTGCCGAATCGGAGTTTCCGTGCCAATTTCGCATATTTGAATACAATGCACTGATCTAGCTCGCTAAACAGCGATTCCGTACAGAAATTCATTTGTGAAACGAATAATCGTCGAATCTGACATAGGCTCGAAAAAATTGTGATCGTGCTTGCCGGGTCGGAGTTTCAATTCCAATTTCGCATACTTGCATGCAAATGCACTGATATAGCACGCGAAACAGCGATTCCGCACAGAAATACACTTCTGAAACGAAGAATCGTCGAATCTGACATAAGCTCGAATAAATCGTGATCGTGCTTGCCAAATCGGAGTTTCCGTGCCAATTTCGCATATCTGCATACAAAATGCACTGATCTAGCACGCGAAACAGCGATTCCGCACAGAAATACACTTCTGAAACGAAGAATCGTCGAAACTGACATAGGGTCGAATAAATAGTGATCGTGCTTGCCGGGTCGGAGTTTCAATACCAATTTCGCATACTTGCATGCAAATGCACTGATATAGCACGCGAAACAGCGATTCCGCACAGTAATACACTTCTGAAACGAAGAATCGTCGAATCTGACATAAGCTCGAATAAATCGTGGTCGTGCTTTGCCGAATCGGAGTTTCCGTACCAATTTCGCATATTTGCATACAAATGCACTGATCTAGCACGCTAAACAGCGATTCCGTACAGAAATTCATTTGTGAAACAAATAATCGTCAAATCTGACATAAGCTCGAATAAATCGTGATCGTGCTTGCCAAATCGGAGTTTCCGTGCCAATTTCGCATATCTGCATACAAATGCACTGACCTAGCACGCGAAACAGCGATTCCGCACAGAAATACACTTCTGAAACGAAGAATCGTCGAATCTGACATAGGCTCGAATAAATTGTGATCGTGCTTGCCGGGTCGGATTTTCTATTCCAATTTCGCATACTTGCATGCAAATGCACTGATCTATCGCGCGAGACAGCGATTCCGCACAGAAATACACTTCTGAAACGAAGAATCGTCGAATCTGACATAAGCTCGAATGAATCGTGGTCGTGCTTGCCGAATCGGAGTTTCCGTGCCAATTTTGCATACTTGCATGGAAATGCACTGATATAGCACGCGAAACAGCGATTCCGCACAGAAATACACTTCTGAAACGAAGAATCGTCGAATCTGACATAAGCTCGAATGAATCGTGGTCGTGTTTGCCGAATCGGAGTTTCCGTACCAATTTCGCATACTTGCATGCAAATGCACTGATATAGCACGCGAAACAGCGATTCCGCACAGAAATACACTTCTGAAACGAAGAATCGTCGAATCTGACATAAGCTCGAATAAATCGTGATCGTGATTGCCGGGTCGGAGTTTCGATTCCAATTTCTCATACTTGCATGCAAATGCACTGATCTAGCGCGCGAAACAGCGATTCCGCACAGAAATACACTTCTCAAACGAAGAATCGTCGAATCTGACATAAGCTCGAATAAATCGTGATCGTGCTTGCCGAATCGGAGTTTTCGTGCCAATTTCGCATATTTGCATGCAAATGCACTGATCTAGCGCGCGAAACAGCGATTCCGCACAGAAATACACTTCTGAAACGAAGAATCGTCGAACTGACATAGGCTCGAATAAATTGTGATCGTGCTTGCCGGGTCGGAGTTTCTATTCCAATTTCGCATACTTGCATGCAAATGTGCTGATATAGCACGTGAAACAGCGATTCCGCACAGAAATTCATTTGTGAAACAAATAATCGTCGAATCTGACATAAGCTCGAATAAATCGTGATCGTGCTTGCCGAATCGGAGTTTTCGTGCCAATTTCGCATATTTGCATGCAAATGCACTGATCTAGCGCGCGAAACAGCGATTCCGCACAGAAATACACTTCTCAAACGAAGAATCGTCGAATCTGACATAATCTCGAATAAATCGTGGTCGTGCTTGCCGAATCGGAGTTTCCGTGCCAATTTCGCATATTTGAATACAAATGCACTGATCTAGCTCGCTAAACAGCGATTCCGTACAGAAATTCATTTGTGAAACGAATAATCGTCGAATCTGACATAGGCTCGAAAAAATTGTGATCGTGCTTGCCGGGTCGGAGTTTCAATTCCAATTTCGCATACTTGCATGCAAATGCACTGATATAGCACGCGAAACAGCGATTCCGCACAGAAATACACTTCTGAAACGAAGAATCGTCGAATCTGACATAAGCTCGAATAAATCGTGATCGTGCTTGCCAAATCGGAGTTTCCGTGCCAATTTCGCATATCTGCATACAAATGCACTGATCTAGCACGCGAAACAGCGATTCCGCACAGAAATACACTTCTGAAACGAAGAATCGTCGAAACTGACATAGGCTCGAATAAATAGTGATCGTGCTTGCCGGGTCGGAGTTTCAATACCAATTTCGCATACTTGCATGCAAATGCACTGATATAGCACGCGAAACAGCGATTCCGCACAGTAATACACTTCTGAAACGAAGAATCGTCGAATCTGACATAAGCTCGAATAAATCGTGGTCGTGCTTGCCGAATCGGAGTTTCCGTACCAATTTCGCATATTTGCATACAAATGCACTGATCTAGCACGCTAAACAGCGATTCCGTACAGAAATTCATTTGTGAAACAAATAATCGTCAAATCTGACTTAAGCTCGAATAAATCGTGATCGTGCTTGCCAAATCGGAGTTTCCGTGCCAATTTCGCATATCTGCATACAAATGCACTGACCTAGCACGCGAAACAGCGATTCCGCACAGAAATACACTTCTGAAACGAAGAATCGTCGAATCTGACATAAGCTCGAATAAATCGTGATCGTGATTGCCGGGTCGGAGTTTCGATTCCAATTTCTCATACTTGCATGCAAATGCACTGATCTAGCGCGCGAAACAGCGATTCCGCACAGAAATACACTTCTCAAACGAAGAATCGTCGAATCTGACATAAGCTCGAATAAATCGTGATCGTGCTTGCCGAATCGGAGTTTTCGTGCCAATTTCGCATATTTGCATGCAAATGCACTGATCTAGCGCGCGAAACAGCGATTCCGCACAGAAATACACTTCTGAAACGAAGAATCGTCGAAACTGACATAGGCTCGAATAAATTGTGATCGTGCTTGCCGGGTCGGAGTTTCTATTCCAATTTCGCATACTTGCATGCAAATGTGCTGATATAGCACGTGAAACAGCGATTCCGCACAGAAATACACTTCTGAAACGAAGAATCGTCGAATCTGACATAAGCTCGAATAAATCGTGATCGTGATTGCCGGGTCGGAGTTTCGATTCCAATTTCTCATACTTGCATGCAAATGCACTGATCTAGCACGCGAAACAGCGATTCCGCACAGAGATACACTTCTGAAACGAAGAATCGTCGAATCTGACATAAGCTCGAATAAATCGTGATCGTGCTTGCCGAATCGGAGTTTCCGTGCCAATTTCGCATATCTGCATACAAATGCACTGATCTAGCACGCGAAACAGCGATTCCGCACAGAAATACACTTCTGAAACGAAGAATCGTCGAATCTGACATAGGCTCGAATAAATTGTGATCGTGCTTGCCGTGTCGGAGTTTCTATTCCAATTTCGCATACTTGCATGCAAATGCACTGATATAGCACGCGAAACAGCGATTCCGCACAGAAATACACTTCTGAAACGATGAATCGTCGAAAAAATCTGACATAGGCTCGAATAAATTGTGATCGTGCTTGCCGGGTCGGATTTTCTATTCCAATTTCGCATACTTGCATGCAAATGCACTGATCTATCGCGCGAGACAGCGATTCCGCACAGAAATACACTTCTGAAACGAAGAATCGTCGAATCTGACATAAGCTCGAATGAATCGTGGTCGTGCTTGCCGAATCGGAGTTTCCGTGCCAATTTTGCATACTTGCATGGAAATGCACTGATATAGCACGCGAAACAGCGATTCCGCACAGAAATACACTTCTGAAACGAAGAATCGTCGAATCTGACATAAGCTCGAATAAATCGTGATCGTGATTGCCGGGTCGGAGTTTCGATTCCAATTTCTCATACTTGCATGCAAATGCACTGATCTAGCGCGCGAAACAGCGATTCCGCACAGAAATACACTTCTGAAACAAAGAATCGTCGAAACTGACATAGGCTCGAATAAATTGTGATCGTGCTTGCCGGGTCGGAGTTTCTATTCCAATTTCGCATACTTGCATGCAAATGTGCTGATATAGCACGCGAAACAGCGATTCCGCACAGAAATTCATTTGTGAAACAAATAATAGTCGAATCTGACATAAGCTCGAATAAATCGTGATCGTGCTTGCCGAATCGGAGTTTTCGTGCCAATTTCGCATATTTGCATGCACATGCACTGATCTAGAGCGCGAAACAGCGATTCCGCACAGAAATACACTTCTCAAACGAAGAATCGTCGAATCTGACATAATCTCGAATAAATCGTGGTCGTGCTTGCCGAATCGGAGTTTCGTGCCAATTTCGCATATTTGAATACAAATGCACTGATCTAGCTCGCTAAACAGCGATTCCGTACAGAAATTCATTTGTGAAACGAATAATCGTCGAATCTGACATAGGCTCGAATAAATTGTGATCGTGCTTGCCGGGTCGGAGTTTCAATTCCAATTTCGCATACTTGCATGCAAATGCACTGATATAGCACGCGAAACAGCGATTCCGCACAGAAATACACTTCTGAAACGAAGAATCGTCGAATCTGACATAAGCTCGAATGAATCGTGGTCGTGCTTGCCGAATCGGAGTTTCCGTGCCAGTTTTGCATACTTGCATGGAAATGCACTGATATAGCACGCGAAACAGCGATTCCGCACAGAAATACACTTCTGAAACGAAGAATCGTCGAATCTGACATAAGCTCGAATGAATCGTGGTCGTGTTTGCCGAATCGGAGTTTCCGTGCCAATTTCGCATACTTGCATGCAAATGCACTGATATAGCACGCGAAACAGCGATTCCGCACAGAAATACACTTCTGAAACGAAGAATCGTCGAATCTGACATAAGCTCGAATAAATCGTGATTGTGATTGCCGGGTCGGAGTTTCGATTCCAATTTCTCATACTTGCATGCAAATGCACTGATCTAGCGCGCGAAACAGCGATTCCGCACAGAAATACACTCTCAAACGAAGAATCGTCGAATCTGACATAAGCTCGAATAAATCGTGATCGTGCTTGCCGAATCGGAGTTTTCGTGACAATTTCGCATATTTGCATGCAAATGCACTGATCTAGCGCGCGAAACGGCGATTCCGCACAGAAATTCATTTGTGAAACAAATAATCGACGAATCTGATATAAGCTCGAATAAATCGTGATCGTGCTTGCCGAATCGGAGTTTTCGTGCCAATTTCGCATATTTGCATGCGAATGCACTGATCTAGCGCGCGAAACAGCGATTCCGCACAGAAATACACTTCTGAACGAAGAATCGTCGAATCTGACATAAGCTCGAATAAATCGTGATCGTGCTTGCCGGGTCGGAGTTTCTATTCCAATTTGGCATACTTGCTTGCAAATGCACTGATCTACTACGCGAAACAGCGATTCCGCACAGAAATTCATTTGTGAAACGAATAATTGTCGAATCTGACATAAGCTCGAATAAACCATGATCGTGCTTGCCAAATCGGAGTTTTCGTGCCAATTTCGCATATTTGCATGCAAATGTACTGATCTAGCGCGCGAAACAGCGGTTCCGCACAGAAATACACTTCTGAAACGAAGAATGTCGAAACTGACATAGGCTCGAATAATTGTGATCGTGCTTGCCGGGTCGGAGTTTCTATTCCAATTTCGCATACTTGCATGCAAATGTGCTGATATAGCACGCGAACAGCGATTCCGCACAGAAATTCATTTGTGAAACAAATAATAGTCGAATCTGACATAAGCTCGAATAAATCGTGATCGTGCTTGCCGAATCGGAGTTTTCGTGCCAATTTCGCATATTTGCATGCAAATGCACTGATATAGCACGCGAAACAGCGATTCCGTACAGAAATACACTTCTGAAACGAAGAATCGTCGAATCTGACATAAGCTCGAATAAATCGTGATCGTGCTTGCCGAATCGGAGTTTTCGTGCCAATTTCGCATATTTGCATGCAAATGCACTGATCTAGCGGCGAAACAGCGATTCCGCACAGAAATACACTTCTGAAACGAAGAATCGTCGAAACTGACATAGGCTCGAATAAATTGTGATCGTGCTTGCCGGGTCGGAGTTTCTATTCCAATTTCGCATACTTGCATGCAAATGTGCTGATATAGCACGCGAAACAGCGATTCCGCACAGAAATTCATTTGTGAAACAAATAATAGTCGAATCTGACATAAGCTCGAATAAATCGTGATCGTGCTTGCCGAATCGGAGTTTTCGTGCCAATTTCGCATATTTGCATGCACATGCACTGATCTAGAGCGCGAAACAGCGATTCCGCACAGAAATACACTTCTCAAACGAAGAATCGTCGAATCTGACATAATCTCGAATAAATCGTGGTCGTGCTTGCCGAATCGGAGTTTCCGTGCCAATTTCGCATATTTGAATACAAATGCACTGATCTAGCTCGCTAAACAGCGATTCCGTACAGAAATTCATTTGTGAAACGAATAATCGTCGAATCTGACATAGGCTCGAATAAATTGTGATCGTGCTTGCCGGGTCGGAGTTTCAATTCCAATTTCGCATACTTGCATGCAAATGCACTGATATAGCACGCGAAACAGCGATTCCGCACAGAAATACACTTCTGAAACGAAGAATCGTCGAATCTGACATAAGCTCGAATGAATCGTGGTCGTGCTTGCCGAATCGGAGTTTCCGTGCCAGTTTTGCATACTTGCATGAAATGCACTGATATAGCACGCGAAACAGCGATTCCGCACAGAAATACACTTCTGAAACGAAGAATCGTCGAATCTGACATAAGCTCGAATGAATCGTGGTCGTGTTTGCCGAATCGGAGTTTCCGTGCCAATTTCGCATACTTGCATGCAAATGCACTGATATAGCACGCGAAACAGCGATTCCGCACAGAAATACACTTCTGAAACGAAGAATCGTCGAATCTGACATAAGCTCGAATAAATCGTGATTGTGATTGCCGGGTCGGAGTTTCGATTCCAATTTCTCATACTTGCATGCAAATGCACTGATCTAGCGCGCGAAACAGCGATTCCGCACAGAAATACACTTCTCAAACGAAGAATCGTCGAATCTGACATAAGCTCGAATAAATCGTGATCGTGCTTGCCGAATCGGAGTTTTCGTGACAATTCGCATATTTGCATGCAAATGCACTGATCTAGCGCGCGAAACGGCGATTCCGCACAGAAATTCATTTGTGAAACAAATAATCGACGAATCTGATATAAGCTCGAATAAATCGTGATCGTGCTTGCCGAATCGGAGTTTTCGTGCCAATTTCGCATATTTGCATGCGAATGCACTGATCTAGCGCGCGAAACAGCGATTCCGCACAGAAATACACTTCTGAAACGAAGAATCGTCGAATCTGACATAAGCTCGAATAAATCGTGATCGTGCTTGCCGGGTCGGAGTTTCTATTCCAATTTGGCATACTTGCTTGCAAATGCACTGATCTACTACGCGAAACAGCGATTCCGCACAGAAATTCATTTGTGAAACGAATAATTGTCGAATCTGACATAAGCTCGAATAAACCATGATCGTGCTTGCCAAATCGGAGTTTTCGTGCCAATTTCGCATATTTGCATGCAAATGTACTGATCTAGCGCGCGAAACAGCGGTTCCGCACAGAAATACACTTCTGAAACGAAGAATGTCGAAACTGACATAGGCTCGAATAAATTGTGATCGTGCTTGCCGGGTCGGAGTTTCTATTCCAATTTCGCATACTTGCATGCAAATGTGCTGATATAGCACGCGAAACAGCGATTCCGCACAGAAATTCATTTGTGAAACAAATAATAGTCGAATCTGACATAAGCTCGAATAAATCGTGATCGTGCTTGCCGAATCGGAGTTTTCGTGCCAATTTCGCATATTTGCATGCAAATGCACTGATATAGCACGCGAAACAGCGATTCCGTACAGAAATACACTTCTGAAACGAAGAATCGTCGAATCTGACATAAGCTCGAATAAATCGTGATCGTGCTTGCCGAATCGGAGTTTTCGTGCCAATTTCGCATATTTGCATGCAAATGCACTGATCTAGCGGGCGAAACAGCGATTCCGCACAGAAATACACTTCTGAAACGAAGAATCGTCGAAACTGACATAGGCTCGAATAAATTGTGATCGTGCTTGCCGGTCGGAGTTTCTATTCCAATTTCGCATACTTGCATGCAAATGTGCTGATATAGCACGCGAAACAGCGATTCCGCACAGAAATTCATTTGTGAAACAAATAATAGTCGAATCTGACATAAGCTCGAATAAATCGTGATCGTGCTTGCCGAATCGGAGTTTTCGTGCCAATTTCGCATATTTGCATGCACATGCACTGATCTAGAGCGCGAAACAGCGATTCCGCACAGAAATACACTTCTCAAACGAAGAATCGTCGAATCTGACATAATCTCGAATAAATCGTGGTCGTGCTTGCCGAATCGGAGTTTCCGTGCCAATTTCGCATATTTGAATACAAATGCACTGATCTAGCTCGCTAAACAGCGATTCCGTACAGAAATTCATTTGTGAAACGAATAATCGTCGAATCTGACATAGGCTCGAATAAATTGTGATCGTGCTTGCCGGGTCGGAGTTTCAATTCCAATTTCGCATACTTGCATGCAAATGCACTGATATAGCACGCGAAACAGCGATTCCGCACAGAAATACACTTCTGAAACGAAGAATCGTCGAATCTGACATAAGCTCGAATGAATCGTGGTCGTGCTTGCCGAATCGGAGTTTCCGTGCCAGTTTTGCATACTTGCATGAAATGCACTGATATAGCACGCGAAACAGCGATTCCGCACAGAAATACACTTCTGAAACGAAGAATCGTCGAATCTGACATAAGCTCGAATGAATCGTGGTCGTGTTTGCCGAATCGGAGTTTCCGTGCCAATTTCGCATACTTGCATGCAAATGCACTGATATAGCACGCGAAACAGCGATTCCGCACAGAAATACACTTCTGAAACGAAGAATCGTCGAATCTGACATAAGCTCGAATAAATCGTGATTGTGATTGCCGGGTCGGAGTTTCGATTCCAATTTCTCATACTTGCATGCAAATGCACTGATCTAGCGCGCGAAACAGCGATTCCGCACAGAAATACACTTCTCAAACGAAGAATCGTCGAATCTGACATAAGCTCGAATAAATCGTGATCGTGCTTGCCGAATCGGAGTTTTCGTGACAATTTCGCATATTGCATGCAAATGCACTGATCTAGCGCGCGAAACAGCGATTCCGCACAGAAATACACTTCTGAAACGATGAATCGTCGAATCTGACATAGGCTCGAATAAATTGTGATCGTGCTTGCCGGGTCGGATTTTCTATTCCAATTTCGCATACTTGCATGCAAATGCACTGATCTAGCGCGCGAGACAGCGATTCCGCACATAAATACACTTCTCAAACGAAGAATCGTCGAAACTGACATAGGCTCGAATAAATTGTGATCGTGCTTGCCGGGTCGGAGTTTCTATTCCAATTTCGCATACTTGCATGCAAATGTGCTGATATAGCACGCGAAACAGCGATTCCGCACAGAAATTCATTTGTGAAACAAATAATAGTCGAATCTGACATAAGCTCGAATAAATCGTGATCGTGCTTGCCGAATCGGAGTTTTCGTGCCAATTTCGCATATTTGCATGCAAATGCACTGATCTAGCGCGCGAAACAGCGATTCCGCACAGAAATACACTTCTCAAACGAAGAATCGTCGAATCTGACATAATCTCGAATAAATCGTGGTCGTGCTTGCCGAATCGGAGTTTCCGTGCCAATTTCGCATATTTGAATACAAATGCACTGATCTAGCTCGCTAAACAGCGATTCCGTACAGAAATTCATTTGTGAAACGAATAATCGTCGAATCTGACATAGGCTCGAATAAATTGTGATCGTGCTTGCCGGGTCGGAGTTTCAATTCCAATTTCGCATACTTACATGCAAATGCACTGATATAGCACGCGAAACAGCGATTCCGCACAGAAATACACTTCTGAAACGAAGAATCGTCGAATCTGACATAAGCTCGAATGAATCGTGGTCGTGCTTGCCGAATCGGAGTTTCCGTGCCAGTTTCGCATATTTGCATGCAAATGTACTGATCTAGCGCGCGAAACAGCGGTTCCGCACAGAAATACACTTCTGAAACGAAGAATGTCGAAACTGACATAGGCTCGAATAAATTGTGATCGTGCTTGCCGGGTCGGAGTTTCTATTCCAATTTCGCATACTTGCATGCAAATGCACTGATATAGCACGCGAAACAGCGATTCCGCACAGAAATACACTTCTGAAACGAAGAATCGTCGAATCTGACATAAGCTCGAATAAATCGTGATCGTGCTTGCCGAATCGGAGTTTCCGTGCCAATTTCGCATATCTGCATACAAATGCACTGATCTAGCACGCGAAACAGCGATTCCGCACAGAAATACACTTCTGAAACAAAGAATCGTCGAATCTGACATAAGCTCGAATAAATCGTGATCGTGATTGCCGGGTCGGAGTTTCGATTCCAATTTCTCATACTTGCATGCAAATGCACTGATCTAGCGCGCGAAACAGCGATTCCTCACAGAAATACACTTCTGAAACGAAGAATGTCGAAACAGACATAGGCTCGAATAAATTGTGATCGTGCTTGCCGGGTCGGATTTTCTATTCCAATTTCGCATACTTGCATGCAAATGCATTGATATAGCACGCGAAACAGCGATTCCGTACAGAAATACACTTCTGAAACGAAGAATCGTCGAATCTGACATAAGCTCGAATAAATCGTGATCGTGCTTGCCGAATCGGAGTTTTCGTGCCAATTTCGCATATTTGCATGCAAATGCACTGATCTAGCGCGCGAAACAGCGATTCCGCACAGAAATACACTTCTGAAACGAAGAATCGTCGAAACTGACATAGGCTCGAATAAATTGTGATCGTGCTTGCCGGGTCGGAGTTTCTATTCCAATTTCGCATACTTGCATGCAAATGTGCTGATATAGCACGCGAAACAGCGATTCCGCACAGAAATTCATTTGTGAAACAAATAATAGTCGAATCTGACATAAGCTCGAATAAATCGTGATCGTGCTTGCCGAATCGGAGTTTTCGTGCCAATTTCGCATATTTGCATGCAAATGCACTGATCTAGAGCGCGAAACAGCGATTCCGCACAGAAATACACTTCTCAAACGAAGAATCGTCGAATCTGACATAATCTCGAATAAATCGTGGTCGTGCTTGCCGAATCGGAGTTTCCGTGCCAATTTCGCATATTTGAATACAAATGCACTGATCTAGCTCGCTAAACAGCGATTCCGTACAGAAATTCATTTGTGAAACGAATAATCGTCGAATCTGACATAGGCTCGAATAAATTGTGATCGTGCTTGCCGGGTCGGAGTTTCAATTCCAATTTCGCATACTTGCATGCAAATGCACTGATATAGCACGCGAAACAGCGATTCCGCACAGAAATACACTTCTGAAACGAAGAATCGTCGAATCTGACATAAGCTCGAATAAATCGTGATCGTGCTTGCCGAATCGGAGTTTTCGTGCCAATTTCGCATATTTGCATGCAAATGCACTGATCTAGCGCGCGAAACAGCGATTCCGCACAGAAATACACTTCTGAAACGAAGAATCGTCGAAACTGACATAGGCTCGAATAAATTGTGATCGTGCTTGCCGGGTCGGAGTTTCTATTCCAATTTCGCATACTTGCATGCAAATGTGCTGATATAGCACGCGAAACAGCGATTCCGCACAGAAATTCATTTGTGAAACAAATAATAGTCGAATCTGACATAAGCTCGAATAAATCGTGATCGTGCTTGCCGAATCGGAGTTTTCGTGCCAATTTCGCATATTTGCATGCAAATGCACTGATCTAGAGCGCGAAACAGCGATTCCGCACAGAAATACACTTCTCAAACGAAGAATCGTCGAATCTGACATAATCTCGAATAAATCGTGGTCGTGCTTGCCGAATCGGAGTTTCCGTGCCAATTTCGCATATTTGAATACAAATGCACTGATCTAGCTCGCTAAACAGCGATTCCGTACAGAAATTCATTTGTGAAACGAATAATCGTCGAATCTGACATAGGCTCGAATAAATTGTGATCGTGCTTGCCGGGTCGGAGTTTCAATTCCAATTTCGCATACTTGCATGCAAATGCACTGATATAGCACGCGAAACAGCGATTCCGCACAGAAATACACTTCTGAAACGAAGAATCGTCGAATCTGACATAAGCTCGAATGAATCGTGGTCGTGCTTGCCGAATCGGAGTTTCCGTGCCAGTTTTGCATACTTGCATGGAAATGCACTGATATAGCACGCGAAACAGCGATTCCGCACAGAAATACACTTCTGAAACGAAGAATCGTCGAATCTGACATAAGCTCGAATGAATCGTGGTCGTGTTTGCCGAATCGGAGTTTCCGTGCCAATTTCGCATACTTGCATGCAAATGCACTGATATAGCACGCGAAACAGCGATTCCGCACAGAAATACACTTCTGAAACGAAGAATCGTCGAATCTGACATAAGCTCGAATAAATCGTGATTGTGATTGCCGGGTCGGAGTTTCGATTCCAATTTCTCATACTTGCATGCAAGTGCACTGATCTAGCGCGCGAAACAGCGATTCCGCACAGAAATACACTTCTCAAACGAAGAATCGTCGAATCTGACATAAGCTCGAATAAATCGTGATCGTGCTTGCCGAATCGGAGTTTTCGTGACAATTTCGCATATTTGCATGCAAATGCACTGATCTAGCGCGCGAAACAGCGATTCCGCACAGAAATACACTTCTGAAACGATGAATCGTCGAATCTGACATAGGCTCGAATAAATTGTGATCGTGCTTGCCGGGTCGGATTTTCTATTCCAATTTCGCATACTTGCATGCAAATGCACTGATCTAGCGCGCGAGACAGCGATTCCGCACATAAATACACTTCTCAAACGAAGAATCGTCGAAACTGACATAGGCTCGAATAAATTGTGATCGTGCTTGCCGGGTCGGAGTTTCTATTCCAATTTCGCATACTTGCATGCAAATGTGCTGATATAGCACGCGAAACAGCGATTCCGCACAGAAATTCATTTGTGAAACAAATAATAGTCGAATCTGACATAAGCTCGAATAAATCGTGATCGTGCTTGCCGAATCGGAGTTTTCGTGCCAATTTCGCATATTTGCATGCAAATGCACTGATCTAGCGCGCGAAACAGCGATTCCGCACAGAAATACACTTCTCAAACGAAGAATCGTCGAATCTGACATAATCTCGAATAAATCGTGGTCGTGCTTGCCGAATCGGAGTTTCCGTGCCAATTTCGCATATTTGAATACAAATGCACTGATCTAGCTCGCTAAACAGCGATTCCGTACAGAAATTCATTTGTGAAACGAATAATCGTCGAATCTGACATAGGCTCGAATAAATTGTGATCGTGCTTGCCGGGTCGGAGTTTCAATTCCAATTTCGCATACTTACATGCAAATGCACTGATATAGCACGCGAAACAGCGATTCCGCACAGAAATACACTTCTGAAACGAAGAATCGTCGAATCTGACATAAGCTCGAATGAATCGTGGTCGTGCTTGCCGAATCGGAGTTTCCGTGCCAGTTTTGCATACTTGCATGGAAATGCACTGATATAGCACGCGAAACAGCGATTCCGCACAGAAATACACTTCTGAAACGAAGAATCGTCGAATCTGACATAAGCTCGAATGAATCGTGGTCGTGTTTGCCGAATCGGAGTTTCCGTGCCAATTTCGCATACTTGCATGCAAATGCACTGATATAGCACGCGAAACAGCGATTCCGCACAGAGATACACTTCTGAAACGAAGAATCGTCGAATCTGACATAAGCTCGAATAAATCGTGATCGTGCTTGCCGAATCGGAGTTTCCGTGCCAATTTCGCATATCTGCATACAAATGCACTGATCTAGCACGCGAAACAGCGATTCCGCACAGAAATACACTTCTGAAACGAAGAATCGTCGAATCTGACATAGGCTCGAATAAATTGTGATCGTGCTTGCCGTGTCGGAGTTTCTATTCCAATTTCGCATACTTGCATGCAAATGCACTGATATAGCACGCGAAACAGCGATTCCGCACAGAGATACACTTCTGAAACGATGAATCGTCGAATCTGACATAGGCTCGAATAAATTGTGATCGTGCTTGCCGGGTCGGATTTTCTATTCCAATTTCGCATACTTGCATGCAAATGCACTGATCTAGCGCGCGAGACCGCGATTCCGCACAGAAATACACTTCTGAAACGAAGAATCGTCGAATCTGACATAAGCTCGAATAAATCGTGATTGTGATTGACGGGTCGGAGTTTCGATTCCAATTTCTCATACTTGCATGCAAATGCACTGATCTAGCGCGCGAAACAGCGATTCCGCACAGAAATACACTTCTCAAACGAAGAATCGTCGAATCTGACATAAGCTCGAATAAATCGTGATCGTGCTTGCCGAATCGGAGCTTTCGTGACAATTTCGCATATTTGCATGCAAATGCACTGATCTAGCGCGCGAAACAGCGATTCCGCACAGAAATACACTTCTGAAACGATGAATCGTCGAATCTGACATAGGCTCGAATAAATTGTGATCGTGCTTGCCGTGTCGGAGTTTCTATTCCAATTTCGCATACTTGCATGCAAATGCACTGATCTAGCGCGCGAGACAGCGATTCCGCACAGAAATACACTTCTGAAACGAAGAATCGTCGAATCTGACATAGGCTCGAATAAATTGTGATCGTGCTTGCCGTGTCGGAGTTTCTATTCCAATTTCGCATACTTGCATGCAAATGTACTGATCTAGCGCGCGAAACAGCGGTTCCGCACAGAAATACACTTCTGAAACGAAGAATGTCGAAACTGACATAGGCTCGAATAAATTGTGATCGTGCTTGCCGGGTCGGAGTTTCTATTCCAATTTCGCATACTTGCATGCAAATGCACTGATATAGCACGCGAAACAGCGATTCCGCACAGAAATACACTTCTGAAACGAAGAATCGTCGAATCTGACATAAGCTCGAATAAATCGTGATCGTGCTTGCCGGGTCGGAGTTTCTATTCCAATTTGGCATACTTGCTTGCAAATGCACTGATCTACTACGCGAAACAGCGATTCCGCACAGAAATTCATTTGTGAAACGAATAATTGTCGAATCTGACATAAGCTCGAATAAACCATGATCGTGCTTGCCAAATCGGAGTTTTCGTGCCAATTTCGCATATTTGCATGCAAATGTACTGATCTAGCGCGCGAAACAGCGGTTCCGCACAGAAATACACTTCTGAAACGAAGAATGTCGAAACTGACATAGGCTCGAATAAATTGTGATCGTGCTTGCCGGGTCGGAGTTTCTATTCCAATTTCGCATACTTGCATGCAAATGCACTGATATAGCACGCGAAACAGCGATTCCGCACAGAGATACACTTCTGAAACGATGAATCGTCGAATCTGACATAGGCTCGAATAAATTGTGATCGTGCTTGCCGGGTCGGATTTTCTATTCCAATTTCGCATACTTGCATGCAAATGCACTGATCTAGCGCGCGAGACAGCGATTCCGCACAGAAATACACTTCTGAAACGAAGAATCGTCGAATCTGACATAAGCTCGAATAAATCGTGATTGTGATTGCCGGGTCGGAGTTTCGATTCCAATTTCTCATACTTGCATGCAAATGCACTGATCTAGCGCGCGAAACAGCGATTCCGCACAGAAATACACTTCTCAAACGAAGAATCGTCGAATCTGACATAAGCTCGAATAAATCGTGATCGTGCTTGCCGAATCGGAGTTTTCGTGACAATTTCGCATATTTGCATGCAAATGCACTGATCTAGCGCGCGAAACAGCGATTCCGCACAGAAATACACTTCTGAAACGATGAATCGTCGAATCTGACATAGGCTCGAATAAATTGTGATCGTGCTTGTCGTGTCGGAGTTTCTATTCCAATTTCGCATACTTGCATGCAAATGCACTGATCTAGCGCGCGAGACAGCGATTCCGCACAGAAATACACTTCTGAAACGAAGAATCGTCGAATCTGACATAGGCTCGAATAAATTGTGATCGTGCTTGCCGTGTCGGAGTTTCTATTCCAATTTCGCATACTTGCATGCAAATGTACTGATCTAGCGCGCGAAACAGCGGTTCCGCACAGAAATACACTTCTGAAACGAAGAATGTCGAAACTGACATAGGCTCGAATAAATTGTGATCGTGCTTGCCGGGTCGGAGTTTCTATTCCAATTTCGCATACTTGCTTGCAAATGCACTGATCTACTACGCGAAACAGCGATTCCGCACAGAAATTCATTTGTGAAACGAATAATAGTCGAATCTGACATAAGCTCGAATAAACCATGATCGTGCTTGCCAAATCGGAGTTTTCGTGCCAATTTCGCATATTTGCATGCAAATGTACTGATCTAGCGCGCGAAACAGCGGTTCCGCACAGAAATACACTTCTGAAACGAAGAATGTCGAAACTGACATAGGCTCGAATAAATTGTGATCGTGCTTGCCGGGTCGGAGTTTCTATTCCAATTTCGCATACTTGCATGCAAATGCACTGATATAGCACGCGAAACAGCGATTCCGCACAGAAATACACTTCTGAAACGAAGAATCGTCGAATCTGACATAAGCTCGAATAAATCGTGATCGTGCTTGCCGAATCGGAGTTTCCGTGCCAATTTCGCATATCTGCATACAAATGCACTGATCTAGCACGCGAAACAGCGATTCCGCACAGAAATACACTTCTGAAACAAAGAATCGTCGAATCTGACATAAGCTCGAATAAATCGTGATCGTGATTGCCGGGTCGGAGTTTCGATTCCAATTTCTCATACTTGCATGCAAATGCACTGATCTAGCGCGCGAAACAGCGGTTCCGCACAGAAATACACTTCTGAAACGAAGAATGTCGAAACTGACATAGGCTCGAATAAATTGTGATCGTGCTTGCCGGGTCGGAGTTTCTATTCCAATTTCGCATACTTGCATGCAAATGCACTGATATAGCACGCGAAACAGCGATTCCGCACAGAAATACACTTCTGAAACGAAGAATCGTCGAATCTGACATAAGCTCGAATAAATCGTGATCGTGCTTGCCGGGTCGGAGTTTCTATTCCAATTTCGCATACTTGCATGCAAATGCACTGATATAGCACGCGAAACAGCGATTCCGCACAGAAATACACTTCTGAAACAAAGAATCGTCGAATCTGACATAAGCTCGAATAAATCGTGATCGTGATTGCCGGGTCGGAGTTTCGATTCCAATTTCTCATACTTGCATGCAAATGCACTGATCTAGCGCGCGAAACAGCGGTTCCGCACAGAAATACACTTCTGAAACGAAGAATGTCGAAACTGACATAGGCTCGAATAAATTGTGATCGTGCTTGCCGGGTCGGAGTTTCTATTCCAATTTCGCATACTTGCATGCAAATGCACTGATCTAGCGCGCGAAACAGCGGTTCCGCACAGAAATACACTTCTGAAACGAAGAATGTCGAAACTGACATAGGCTCGAATAAATTGTGATCGTGCTTGCCGGGTCGGAGTTTCTATTCCAATTTCGCATACTTGCATGCAAATGCACTGATATAGCACGCGAAACAGCGATTCCGCACAGAAATACACTTCTGAAACGAAGAATCGTCGAATCTGACATAAGCTCGAATAAATCGTGATCGTGCTTGCCGAATCGGAGTTTTCGTGCCAATTTCGCATATTTGCATGCAAATGCACTGATCTAGCGCGCGAAACAGCGATTCCGCACAGAAATACACTTCTCAAACGAAGAATCGTCGAATCTGACATAATCTCGAATAAATCGTGGTCGTGCTTGCCGAATCGGAGTTTCCGTGCCAATTTCGCATATTTGAATACAAATGCACTGATCTAGCTCGCTAAACAGCGATTCCGTACAGAAATTCATTTGTGAAACGAATAATCGTCGAATCTGACATAGGCTCGAATAAATTGTGATCGTGCTTGCCGGGTCGGAGTTTCAATTCCAATTTCGCATACTTACATGCAAATGCACTGATATAGCACGCGAAACAGCGATTCCGCACAGAAATACACTTCTGAAACGAAGAATCGTCGAATCTGACATAAGCTCGAATGAATCGTGGTCGTGCTTGCCGAATCGGAGTTTCCGTGCCAGTTTCGCATATTTGCATGCAAATGTACTGATCTAGCGCGCGAAACAGCGGTTCCGCACAGAAATACACTTCTGAAACGAAGAATGTCGAAACTGACATAGGCTCGAATAAATTGTGATCGTGCTTGCCGGGTCGGAGTTTCTATTCCAATTTCGCATACTTGCATGCAAATGCACTAATATAGCACGCGAAACAGCGATTCCGCACAGAAATACACTTCTGAAACGAAGAATCGTCGAATCTGACATAAGCTCGAATAAATCGTGATCGTTCTTGCCGAATCGGAGTTTCCGTGCCAATTTCGCATATCTGCATACAAATGCACTGATCTAGCACGCGAAACAGCGATTCCGCACAGAAATACACTTCTGAAACAAAGAATCGTCGAATCTGACATAAGCTCGAATAAATCGTGATCGTGATTGCCGGGTCGGAGTTTCGATTCCAATTTCTCATACTTGCATGCAAATGCACTGATCTAGCGCGCGAAACAGCGATTCCTCACAGAAATACACTTCTGAAACGAAGAATGTCGAAACAGACATAGGCTCGAATAAATTGTGATCGTGCTTGCCGGGTCGGATTTTCTATTCCAATTTCGCATACTTGCATGCAAATGCATTGATATAGCACGCGAAACAGCGATTCCGTACAGAAATACACTTCTGAAACGAAGAATCGTCGAATCTGACATAAGCTCGAATAAATCGTGATCGTGCTTGCCGAATCGGAGTTTTCGTGCCAATTTCGCATATTTGCATGCAAATGCACTGATCTAGCGCGCGAAACAGCGATTCCGCACAGAAATACACTTCTGAAACGAAGAATCGTCGAAACTGACATAGGCTCGAATAAATTGTGATCGTGCTTGCCGGGTCGGAGTTTCTATTCCAATTTCGCATACTTGCATGCAAATGTGCTGATATATCACGCGAAACAGCGATTCCGCACAGAAATTCATTTGTGAAACAAATAATAGTCGAATCTGACATAAGCTCGAATAAATCGTGATCGTGCTTGCCGAATCGGAGTTTTCGTGCCAATTTCGCATATTTGCATGCAAATGCACTGATCTAGAGCGCGAAACAGCGATTCCGCACAGAAATACACTTCTCAAACGAAGAATCGTCGAATCTGACATAATCTCGAATAAATCGTGGTCGTGCTTGCCGAATCGGAGTTTCCGTGCCAATTTCGCATATTTGAATACAAATGCACTGATCTAGCTCGCTAAACAGCGATTCCGTACAGAAATTCATTTGTGAAACGAATAATCGTCGAATCTGACATAGGCTCGAATAAATTGTGATCGTGCTTGCCGGGTCGGAGTTTCAATTCCAATTTCGCATACTTGCATGCAAATGCACTGATATAGCACGCGAAACAGCGATTCCGCACAGAAATACACTTCTGAAACGAAGAATCGTCGAATCTGACATAAGCTCGAATGAATCGTGGTCGTGCTTGCCGAATCGGAGTTTCCGTGCCAGTTTTGCATACTTGCATGGAAATGCACTGATATAGCACGCGAAACAGCGATTCCGCACAGAAATACACTTCTGAAACGAAGAATCGTCGAATCTGACATAAGCTCGAATGAATCGTGGTCGTGTTTGCCGAATCGGAGTTTCCGTGCCAATTTCGCATACTTGCATGCAAATGCACTGATATAGCACGCGAAACAGCGATTCCGCACAGAAATACACTTCTGAAACGAAGAATCGTCGAATCTGACATAAGCTCGAATAAATCGTGATTGTGATTGCCGGGTCGGAGTTTCGATTCCAATTTCTCATACTTGCATGCAAGTGCACTGATCTAGCGCGCGAAACAGCGATTCCGCACAGAAATACACTTCTCAAACGAAGAATCGTCGAATCTGACATAAGCTCGAATAAATCGTGATCGTGCTTGCCGAATCGGAGTTTTCGTGACAATTTCGCATATTTGCATGCAAATGCACTGATCTAGCGCGCGAAACAGCGATTCCGCACAGAAATACACTTCTGAAACGATGAATCGTCGAATCTGACATAGGCTCGAATAAATTGTGATCGTGCTTGCCGGGTCGGATTTTCTATTCCAATTTCGCATACTTGCATGCAAATGCACTGATCTAGCGCGCGAGACAGCGATTCCGCACATAAATACACTTCTCAAACGAAGAATCGTCGAAACTGACATAGGCTCGAATAAATTGTGATCGTGCTTGCCGGGTCGGAGTTTCTATTCCAATTTCGCATACTTGCATGCAAATGTGCTGATATAGCACGCGAAACAGCGATTCCGCACAGAAATTCATTTGTGAAACAAATAATAGTCGAATCTGACATAAGCTCGAATAAATCGTGATCGTGCTTGCCGAATCGGAGTTTTCGTGCCAATTTCGCATATTTGCATGCAAATGCACTGATCTAGCGCGCGAAACAGCGATTCCGCACAGAAATACACTTCTCAAACGAAGAATCGTCGAATCTGACATAATCTCGAATAAATCGTGGTCGTGCTTGCCGAATCGGAGTTTCCGTGCCAATTTCGCATATTTGAATACAAATGCACTGATCTAGCTCGCTAAACAGCGATTCCGTACAGAAATTCATTTGTGAAACGAATAATCGTCGAATCTGACATAGGCTCGAATAAATTGTGATCGTGCTTGCCGGGTCGGAGTTTCAATTCCAATTTCGCATACTTACATGCAAATGCACTGATATAGCACGCGAAACAGCGATTCCGCACAGAAATACACTTCTGAAACGAAGAATCGTCGAATCTGACATAAGCTCGAATGAATCGTGGTCGTGCTTGCCGAATCGGAGTTTCCGTGCCAGTTTTGCATACTTGCATGGAAATGCACTGATATAGCACGCGAAACAGCGATTCCGCACAGAAATACACTTCTGAAACGAAGAATCGTCGAATCTGACATAAGCTCGAATGAATCGTGGTCGTGTTTGCCGAATCGGAGTTTCCGTGCCAATTTCGCATACTTGCATGCAAATGCACTGATATAGCACGCGAAACAGCGATTCCGCACAGAGATACACTTCTGAAACGAAGAATCGTCGAATCTGACATAAGCTCGAATAAATCGTGATCGTGCTTGCCGAATCGGAGTTTCCGTGCCAATTTCGCATATCTGCATACAAATGCACTGATCTAGCACGCGAAACAGCGATTCCGCACAGAAATACACTTCTGAAACGAAGAATCGTCGAATCTGACATAGGCTCGAATAAATTGTGATCGTGCTTGCCGTGTCGGAGTTTCTATTCCAATTTCGCATACTTGCATGCAAATGCACTGATATAGCACGCGAAACAGCGATTCCGCACAGAGATACACTTCTGAAACGATGAATCGTCGAATCTGACATAGGCTCGAATAAATTGTGATCGTGCTTGCCGGGTCGGATTTTCTATTCCAATTTCGCATACTTGCATGCAAATGCACTGATCTAGCGCGCGAGACAGCGATTCCGCACAGAAATACACTTCTGAAACGAAGAATCGTCGAATCTGACATAAGCTCGAATAAATCGTGATTGTGATTGCCGGGTCGGAGTTTCGATTCCAATTTCTCATACTTGCATGCAAATGCACTGATCTAGCGCGCGAAACAGCGATTCCGCACAGAAATACACTTCTCAAACGAAGAATCGTCGAATCTGACATAAGCTCGAATAAATCGTGATCGTGCTTGCCGAATCGGAGTTTTCGTGACAATTTCGCATATTTGCATGCAAATGCACTGATCTAGCGCGCGAAACAGCGATTCCGCACAGAAATACACTTCTGAAACGATGAATCGTCGAATCTGACATAGGCTCGAATAAATTGTGATCGTGCTTGCCGTGTCGGAGTTTCTATTCCAATTTCGCATACTTGCATGCAAATGCACTGATCTAGCGCGCGAGACAGCGATTCCGCACAGAAATACACTTCTGAAACGAAGAATCGTCGAATCTGACATATGCTCGAATAAATTGTGATCGTGCTTGCCGGGTCGGAGTTTCTATTCCAATTTCGCATACTTGCATGCAAATGCACTGATATAGCACGCGAAACAGCGATTCCGCACAGAGATACACTTCTGAAACGATGAATCGTCGAATCTGACATAGGCTCGAATAAATTGTGATCGTGCTTGCCGGGTCGGATTTTCTATTCCAATTTCGCATACTTGCATGCAAATGCACTGATCTAGCGCGCGAGACAGCGATTCCGCACAGAAATACACTTCTGAAACGAAGAATCGTCGAATCTGACATAAGCTCGAATAAATCGTGATTGTGATTGCCGGGTCGGAGTTTCGATTCCAATTTCTCATACTTGCATGCAAATGCACTGATCTAGCGCGCGAAACAGCGATTCCGCACAGAAATACACTTCTCAAACGAAGAATCGTCGAATCTGACATAAGCTCGAATAAATCGTGATCGTGCTTGCCGAATCGGAGTTTTCGTGACAATTTCGCATATTTGCATGCAAATGCACTGATCTAGCGCGCGAAACAGCGATTCCGCACAGAAATACACTTCTGAAACGATGAATCGTCGAATCTGACATAGGCTCGAATAAATTGTGATCGTGCTTGCCGTGTCGGAGTTTCTATTCCAATTTCGCATACTTGCATGCAAATGCACTGATCTAGCGCGCGAGACAGCGATTCCGCACAGAAATACACTTCTGAAACGAAGAATCGTCGAATCTGACATAGGCTCGAATAAATTGTGATCGTGCTTGCCGTGTCGGAGTTTCTATTCCAATTTCGCATACTTGCATGCAAATGTACTGATCTAGCGCGCGAAACAGCGGTTCCGCACAGAAATACACTTCTGAAACGAAGAACGTCGAAACTGACATAGGCTCGAATAAATTGTGATCGTGCTTGCCGGGTCGGAGTTTCTATTCCAATTTCGCATACTTGCATGCAAATGCACTGATATAGCACGCGAAACAGCGATTCCGCACAGAAATACACTTCTGAAACGAAGAATCGTCGAATCTGACATAAGCTCGAATAAATCGTGATCGTGCTTGCCGAATCGGAGTTTCCGTGCCAATTTCGCATATCTGCATACAAATGCACTGATCTAGCACGCGAAACAGCGATTCCGCACAGAAATACACTTCTGAAACAAAGAATCGTCGAATCTGACATAAGCTCGAATAAATCGTGATCGTGATTGCCGGGTCGGAGTTTCGATTCCAATTTCTCATACTTGCATGCAAATGCACTGATCTAGCGCGCGAAACAGCGATTCCTCACAGAAATACACTTCTGAAACGAAGAATGTCGAAACAGACATAGGCTCGAATAAATTGTGATCGTGCTTGCCGGGTCGGATTTTCTATTCCAATTTCGCATACTTGCATGCAAATGCATTGATATAGCACGCGAAACAGCGATTCCGTACAGAAATACACTTCTGAAACGAAGAATCGTCGAATCTGACATAAGCTCGAATAAATCGTGATCGTGCTTGCCGAATCGGAGTTTTCGTGCCAATTTCGCATATTTGCATGCAGATGCACTGATCTAGCGCGCGAAACAGCGATTCCGCAGAGAAATACACTTCTGAAACGAAGAATCGTCGAAACTGACATAGGCTCGAATAAATTGTGATCGTGCTTGCCGGGTCGGAGTTTCTATTCCAATTTCGCATGCTTGCATGCAAATGGTCTGATCTAGCACGCGAAACAGCGATTCCGCACAGAAATACACTTCTGAAACGAAGAATCGTCGAATCTGACATAGGCTCGAATAAATTGTGATCGTGCTTGCCGTGTCGGAGTTTCTATTCCAATTTCGCATACTTGCATGCAAATGCACTGATATAGCACGCGAAACAGCGATTCCGCACAGAGATACACTTCTGAAACGATGAATCGTCGAATCTGACATAGGCTCGAATAAATTGTGATCGTGCTTGCCGGGTCGGATTTTCTATTCCAATTTCGCATACTTGCATGCAAATGCACTGATCTAGCGCGCGAGACAGCGATTCCGCACAGAAATACACTTCTGAAACGAAGAATCGTCGAATCTGACATAAGCTCGAATAAATCGTGATTGTGATTGCCGGGTCGGAGTTTCGACTCCAATTTCTCATACTTGCATGCAAATGCACTGATCTAGCGCGCGAAACAGCGATTCCGCACAGAAATACACTTCTCAAACGAAGAATCGTCGAATCTGACATAAGCTCGAATAAATCGTGATCGTGCTTGCCGAATCGGAGTTTTTGTGACAATTTCGCATATTTGCATGCAAATGCACTGATCTAGCGCGCGAAACAGCGATTCCGCACAGAAATACACTTCTGAAACGATGAATCGTCGAATCTGACATAGGCTCGAATAAATTGTGATCGTGCTTGCCGTGTCGGAGTTTCTATTCCAATTTCGCATACTTGCATGCAAATGCACTGATCTAGCGTGCGAGACAGCGATTCCGCACAGAAATACACTTCTGAAACGAAGAATCGTCGAATCTGACATAGGCTCGAATAAATTGTGATCGTGCTTGCCCTGTCGGAGTTTCTATTCCAATTTCGCATACTTGCATGCAAATGTACTGATCTAGCGCGCGAAACAGCGGTTCCGCACAGAAATACACTTCTGAAACGAAGAATGTCGAAACTGACATAGGCTCGAATAAATTGTGATCGTGCTTGCCGGGTCGGAGTTTCTATTCCAATTTCGCATACTTGCATGCAAATGCACTGATATAGCACGCGAAACAGCGATTCCGCACAGAAATACACTTCTGAAACGAAGAATCGTCGAATCTGACATAAGCTCGAATAAATCGTGATCGTGCTTGCCGGGTCGGAGTTTCTATTCCAATTTGGCATACTTGCTTGCAAATGCACTGATCTACTACGCGAAACAGCGATTCCGCACAGAAATTCATTTGTGAAACGAATAATTGTCGAATCTGACATAAGCTCGAATAAACCATGATCGTGCTTGCCAAATCGGAGTTTTCGTGCCAATTTCCCATATTTGCATGCAAATGTACTGATCTAGCGCGCGAAACAGCGGTTCCGCACAGAAATACACTTCTGAAACGAAGAATGTCGAAACTGACATAGGCTCGAATAAATTGTGATCGTGCTTGCCGGGTCGGAGTTTCTATTCCAATTTCGCATACTTGCATGCAAATGCACTGATATAGCACGCGAAACAGCGATTCCGCACAGAAATACACTTCTGAAACGAAGAATCGTCGAATCTGACATAAGCTCGAATAAATCGTGATCGTGCTTGCCGAATCGGAGTTTCCGTGCCAATTTCGCATATCTGCATACAAATGCACTGATCTAGCACGCGAAACAGCGATTCCGCACAGAAATACACTTCTGAAACAAAGAATCGTCGAATCTGACATAAGCTCGAATAAATCGTGATCGTGATTGCCGGGTCGGAGTTTCGATTCCAATTTCTCATACTTGCATGCAAATGCACTGATCTAGCGCGCGAAACAGCGATTCCTCACAGAAATACACTTCTGAAACGAAGAATGTCGAAACAGACATAGGCTCGAATAAATTGTGATCGTGCTTGCCGGGTCGGATTTTCTATTCCAATTTCGCATACTTGCATGCAAATGCATTGATATAGCACGCGAAACAGCGATTCCGTACAGAAATACACTTCTGAAACGAAGAATCGTCGAATCTGACATAAGCTCGAATAAATCGTGATCGTGCTTGCCGAATCGGAGTTTTCGTGCCAATTTCGCATATTTGCATGCAAATGCACTGATCTAGCGCGCGAAACAGCGATTCCGCACAGAAATACACTTCTGAAACGATGAATCGTCGAATCTGACATAGGCTCGAATAAATTGTGATCGTGCTTGCCGGGTCGGATTTTCTATTCCAATTTCGCATACTTCCATGCAAATGCACTGATCTAGCGCGCGAGACAGCGATTCCGCACAGAAATACACTTCTGAAACGAAGAATCGTCGAATCTGACATAAGCTCGAATGAATCGTGGTCGTGATTGCCGAATCGGAGTTTCCGTGCCAATTTTGCATACTTGCATGGAAATGCACTGATATAGCATGCGAAACAGCGATTCCGCACAGAAATACACTTCTGAAACGAAGAATCGTCGAATCTGACATAAGCTCGAATAAATCGTGATCGTGATTGCCGAGTCGGAGTTTCGATTCCAATTTCTCATACTTGTATGCAAATGCACTGATCTAGCACGCGAAACAGCGATTCCGCACAGAAATTCATTTGTGAAACAAATAATCGTCGAATCTGACATAAGCTCGAATAAATCGTGATCGTGCTTGCCGAATCGGAGTTTTCGTGCCAATTTCGCATATTTGCATACAAATGCACTGATCTAGCGCGTGAAACAGCGATTCCGCACCGAAATACACTTCTCAAACGAAGAATCGTCGAATCTGACATAAGCCCGAATAAATCGTGGTCGTGCTTGCCGAATCGGAGTTTCCGTACCAATTTCGCATATTTGCATACAAATGCACTGATATAGCACGCGAAACAGCGATTCCGCACAGAAATACACTTCTGAAACGAAGAATCGTCGAATCTGACATAAGCTCGAATAAATCGTGATCGTGCTTGCCGAATCGGAGTTTCCGTGCCAATTTCGCATATCTGCATACAAATGCACTGATCTAGCACGCGAAACAGCGATTCCGCACAGAAATACACTTCTGAAACAAAGAATCGTCGAATCTGACATAAGCTCGAATAAATCGTGATCGTGATTGCCGGGTCGGAGTTTCGATTCCAATTTCTCATACTTGCATGCAAATGCACTGATCTAGCGCGCGAAACAGCGATTCCTCACAGAAATACACTTCTGAAACGAAGAATGTCGAAACAGACATAGGCTCGAATAAATTGTGATCGTGCTTGCCGGGTCGGATTTTCTATTCCAATTTCGCATACTTGCATGCAAATGCATTGATATAGCACGCGAAACAGCGATTCCGCACAGAAATACACTTCTGAAACGAAGAATCGTCGAATCTGACATAAGCTCGAATGAATCGAGGTCGTGATTGCCGAATCGGAGTTTCCGTGCCAATTTTGCATACTTGCATGGAAATGCACTGATATAGCACGCGAAACAGCGATTCCGCACAGAAATACACTTCTGAAACGAAGAATCGTCGAATCTGACATAAGCTCGAATAAATCGTGATCGTGATTGCCGAGTCGGAGTTTCGATTCCAATTTCTCATACTTGTATCCAAATGCACTGATCTAGCACGCGAAACAGCGATTCCGCACAGAAATACACTTCTGAAACGAAGAATCGTCGAATCTGACATAAGCTCGAATAAATCGTGATCGTGCTTGCCGGGTCGGAGTTTCTATTCCAATTTGGCATACTTGCTTGCAAATGCACTGATCTACTACGCGAACCAGCGATTCCGCACAGAAATTCATTTGTGAAACGAATAATTGTCGAATCTGACATAAGCTCGAATAAACCATGATCGTGCTTGCCAAATCGGAGTTTTCGTGCCAATTTCGCATATTTGCATGCAAATGTACTGATCTAGCGCGCGAAACAGCGGTTCCGCACAGAAATACACTTCTGAAACGAAGAATGTCGAAACTGACATAGGCTCGAATAAATTGTGATCGTGCTTGCCGGGTCGGAGTTTCTATTCCAATTTCGCATACTTGCATGCAAATGCACTGATATAGCACGCGAAACAGCGATTCCGCACGGAAATACACTTCTGAAACGAAGAATCGTCGAATCTGACATAAGCTCGAATAAATCGTGATCGTGCTTGCCGAATCGGAGTTTCCGTGCCAATTTCGCATATCTGCATGCAAATGCACTGATCTAGCGCGCGAAACAGCGATTCCGCACAGAAATACACTTCTCAAACGAAGAATCGTCGAATCTGACATAATCTCGAATAAATCGTGGTCGTGCTTGCCGAATCGGAGTTTCCGTGCCAATTTCGCATATTTGAATACAAATGCACTGATCTAGCTCGCTAAACAGCGATTCCGTACAGAAATTCATTTGTGAAACGAATAATCGTCGAATCTGACATAGGCTCGAATAAATTGTGATCGTGCTTGCCGGGTCCGAGTTTCAATTCCAATTTCGCATACTTGCATGCAAATGCACTGATATAGCACGCGAAACAGCGATTCCGCACAGAAATACACTTCTGAAACGAAGAATCGTCGAATCTGACATAAGCTCGAATGAATCGTGGTCGTGCTTGCCGAATCGGAGTTTCCGTGCCAGTTTTGCATACTTGCATGGAAATGCACTGATATAGCACGCGAAACAGCGATTCCGCACAGAAATACACTTCTGAAACGAAGAATCGTCGAATCTGACATAAGCTCGAATGAATCGTGGTCGTGTTTGCCGAATCGGAGTTTCCGTGCCAATTTCGCATACTTGCATGCAAATGCACTGATATAGCACGCGAAACAGCGATTCCGCACAGAAATACACTTCTGAAACGAAGAATCGTCGAATCTGACATAAGCTCGAATAAATCGTGATTGTGATTGCCGGGTCGGAGTTTCGATTCCAATTTCGCATACTTGCATGCAAATGCACTGATCTAGCGCGCGAGACAGCGATTCCGCACAGAAATACACTTCTGAAACGAAGAATCGTCGAATCTGACATAAGCTCGAATGAATCGTGGTCGTGATTGCCGAATCGGAGTTTCCGTGCCAATTTTGCATACTTGCATGGAAATGCACTGATATAGCACGCGAAACAGCGATTCCGCACAGAAATACACTTCTGAAACGAAGAATCGTCGAATCTGACATAAGCTCGAATAAATCGTGATCGTGATTGCCGAGTCGGAGTTTCGATTCCAATTTCTCATACTTGTATGCAAATGCACTGATCTAGCACGCGAAACAGCGATTCCGCACAGAAATTCATTTGTGAAACAAATAATCGTCGAATCTGACATAAGCTCGAATAAATCGTGATCGTGCTTGCCGAATCGGAGTTTTCGTGCCAATTTCGCATATTTGCATACAAATGCACTGATCTAGCGCGTGAAACAGCGATTCCGCAGAGAAATACACTTCTGAAACGAAGAATCGTCGAAACTGACATAGGCTCGAATAAATTGTGATCGTGCTTGCCGGGTCGGAGTTTCTATTCCAATTTCGCATGCTTGCATGCAAATGGTCTGATATAGCACGCGAAACAGCGATTCCGCACAGAGATACACTTCTGAAACGAAGAATCGTCGAATCTGACATAAGCTCGAATAAATCGTGATCGTGCTTGCCGAATCGGAGTTTCCGTGCCAATTTCGCATATCTGCATACAAATGCACTGATCTAGCACGCGAAACAGCGATTCCGCACAGAAATACACTTCTGAAACGAAGAATCGTCGAATCTGACATAGGCTCGAATAAATTGTGATCGTGCTTGCCGTGTCGGAGTTTCTATTCCAATTTCGCATACTTGCATGCAAATGCACTGATATAGCACGCGAAACAGCGATTCCGCACAGAGATACACTTCTGAAACGATGAATCGTCGAATCTGACATAGGCTCGAATAAATTGTGATCGTGCTTGCCGGGTCGGATTTTCTATTCCAATTTCGCATACTTGCATGCAAATGCACTGATCTAGCGCGCGAGACAGCGATTCCGCACAGAAATACACTTCTGAAACGAAGAATCGTCGAATCTGACATAAGCTCGAATAAATCGTGATTGTGATTGCCGGGTCGGAGTTTCGATTCCAATTTCTCATACTTGCATGCAAATGCACTGATCTAGCGCGCGAAACAGCGATTCCGCACAGAAATTCATTTGTGAAACAAATAATCGACGAATCTGACATAAGCTCGAATAAATCGTGATCGTGCTTGCCGAATCGGAGTTTTCGTGCCAATTTCGCATATTTGCATGCATTTTGCATTTGTACTGATCTAGCGCGCGAAACAGCGATTCCGCACAGAAATACACTTCTGAAACGAAGAATCGTCGAATCTGACATAAGCTCGAATGAATCGTGGTCGTGATTGCCGAATCGGAGTTTCCGTGCCAATTTTGCATACTTGCATGGAAATGCACTGATATAGCACGCGAAACAGCGATTCCGCACAGAAATACACTTCTGAAACGAAGAATCGTCGAATCTGACATAAGCTCGAATAAATCGTGATCGTGATTGCCGAGTCGGAGTTTCGATTCCAATTTCTCATACTTGTATCCAAATGCACTGATCTAGCACGCGAAACAGCGATTCCGCACAGAAATTCATTTGTGAAACAAATAATCGTCGAATCTGACATAAGCTCGAATAAATCGTGATCGTGCTTGCCGAATCGGAGTTTTCGTGCCAATTTCGCATATTTGCATACAAATGCACTGATCTAGCGCGCGAAACAGCGATTCCGCACAGAAATACACTTCTCAAACGAAGAATCGTCGAATCTGACATAAGCTCGAATAAATCGTGGTCGTGCTTGCCGAATCGGAGTTTCCGTACCAATTTCGCATATTTGCATACAAATGCACTGATCTAGCACGCTAAACAGCGATTCCGTACAGAAATTCATTTGTGAAACGGATAATCGTTGAATCTGACATAAGCTCGAATAAATCATGATCGTGCTTGCCAAATCGGAGTTTTCGTGCCGATTTCGCATATTTGCATGCAGATGCACTGATCTAGCGCGCGAAACAGCGATTCCGCAGAGAAATACACTTCTGAAACGAAGAATCGTCGAAACTGACATAGGCTCGAATAAATTGTGATCGTGCTTGCCGGGTCGGAGTTTCTATTCCAATTTCGCATGCTTGCATGCAAATGGTCTGATATAGCACGCGAAACAGCGATTCCGCACAGAGATACACTTCTGAAACGAAGAATCGTCGAATCTGACATAAGCTCGAATAAATCGTGATCGTGCTTGCCGAATCGGAGTTTCCGTGCCAATTTCGCATATCTGCATACAAATGCACTGATCTAGCACGCGAAACAGCGATTCCGCACAGAAATACACTTCTGAAACGAAGAATCGTCGAATCTGACATAGGCTCGAATAAATTGTGATCGTGCTTGCCGTGTCGGAGTTTCTATTCCAATTTCGCATACTTGCATGCAAATGCACTGATATAGCACGCGAAACAGCGATTCCGCACAGAAATACACTTCTGAAACGATGAATCGTCGAATCTGACATAGGCTCGAATAAATTGTGATCGTGCTTGCCGGGTCGGATTTTCTATTCCAATTTCGCATACTTGCATGCAAATGCACTGATCTATCGCGCGAGACAGCGATTCCGCACAGAAATACACTTCTGAAACGAAGAATCGTCGAATCTGACATAAGCTCGAATGAATCGTGGTCGTGCTTGCCGAATCGGAGTTTCCGTGCCAATTTTGCATACTTGCATGGAAATGCACTGATATAGCACGCGAAACAGCGATTCCGCACAGAAATACACTTCTGAAACGAAGAATCGTCGAATCTGACATAAGCTCGAATGAATCGTGGTCGTGTTTGCCGAATCGGAGTTTCCGTACCAATTTCGCATACTTGCATGCAAATGCACTGATATAGCACGCGAAACAGCGATTCCGCACAGAAATACACTTCTGAAACGAAGAATCGTCGAATCTGACATAAGCTCGAATAAATCGTGATCGTGATTGCCGGGTCGGAGTTTCGATTCCAATTTCTCATACTTGCATGCAAATGCACTGATCTAGCGCGCGAAACAGCGATTCCGCACAGAAATACACTTCTCAAACGAAGAATCGTCGAATCTGACATAAGCTCGAATAAATCGTGATCGTGCTTGCCGAATCGGAGTTTTCGTGCCAATTTCGCATATTTGCATGCAAATGCACTGATCTAGCGCGCGAAACAGCGATTCCGCACAGAAATACACTTCTGAAACGAAGAATCGTCGAAACTGACATAGGCTCGAATAAATTGTGATCGTGCTTGCCGGGTCGGAGTTTCTATTCCAATTTCGCATACTTGCATGCAAATGTGCTGATATAGCACGTGAAACAGCGATTCCGCACAGAAATACACTTCTGAAACGAAGAATCGTCGAATCTGACATAAGCTCGAATAAATCGTGATCGTGATTGCCGGGTCGGAGTTTCGATTCCAATTTCTCATACTTGCATGCAAATGCACTGATCTAGCACGCGAAACAGCGATTCCGCACAGAGATACACTTCTGAAACGAAGAATCGTCGAATCTGACATAAGCTCGAATAAATCGTGATCGTGCTTGCCGAATCGGAGTTTCCGTGCCAATTTCGCATATCTGCATACAAATGCACTGATCTAGCACGCGAAACAGCGATTCCGCACAGAAATACACTTCTGAAACGAAGAATCGTCGAATCTGACATAGGCTCGAATAAATTGTGATCGTGCTTGCCGTGTCGGAGTTTCTATTCCAATTTCGCATACTTGCATGCAAATGCACTGATATAGCACGCGAAACAGCGATTCCGCACAGAAATACACTTCTGAAACGATGAATCGTCGAATCTGACATAGGCTCGAATAAATTGTGATCGTGCTTGCCGGGTCGGATTTTCTATTCCAATTTCGCATACTTGCATGCAAATGCACTGATCTATCGCGCGAGACAGCGATTCCGCACAGAAATACACTTCTGAAACGAAGAATCGTCGAATCTGACATAAGCTCGAATGAATCGTGGTCGTGCTTGCCGAATCGGAGTTTCCGTGCCAATTTTGCATACTTGCATGGAAATGCACTGATATAGCACGCGAAACAGCGATTCCGCACAGAAATACACTTCTGAAACGAAGAATCGTCGAATCTGACATAAGCTCGAATGAATCGTGGTCGTGTTTGCCGAATCGGAGTTTCCGTACCAATTTCGCATACTTGCATGCAAATGCACTGATATAGCACGCGAAACAGCGATTCCGCACAGAAATACACTTCTGAAACGAAGAATCGTCGAATCTGACATAAGCTCGAATAAATCGTGATCGTGATTGCCGGGTCGGAGTTTCGATTCCAATTTCTCATACTTGCATGCAAATGCACTGATCTAGCGCGCGAAACAGCGATTCCGCACAGAAATACACTTCTCAAACGAAGAATCGTCGAATCTGACATAAGCTCGAATAAATCGTGATCGTGCTTGCCGAATCGGAGTTTTCGTGCCAATTTCGCATATTTGCATGCAAATGCACTGATCTAGCGCGCGAAACAGCGATTCCGCACAGAAATACACTTCTGAAACGAAGAATCGTCGAAACTGACATAGGCTCGAATAAATTGTGATCGTGCTTGCCGGGTCGGAGTTTCTATTCCAATTTCGCATACTTGCATGCAAATGTGCTGATATAGCACGTGAAACAGCGATTCCGCACAGAAATTCATTTGTGAAACAAATAATCGTCGAATCTGACATAAGCTCGAATAAATCGTGATCGTGCTTGCCGAATCGGAGTTTTCGTGCCAATTTCGCATATTTGCATGCAAATGCACTGATCTAGCGCGCGAAACAGCGATTCCGCACAGAAATACACTTCTCAAACGAAGAATCGTCGAATCTGACATAATCTCGAATAAATCGTGGTCGTGCTTGCCGAATCGGAGTTTCCGTGCCAATTTCGCATATTTGAATACAAATGCACTGATCTAGCTCGCTAAACAGCGATTCCGTACAGAAATTCATTTGTGAAACGAATAATCGTCGAATCTGACATAGGCTCGAAAAAATTGTGATCGTGCTTGCCGGGTCGGAGTTTCAATTCCAATTTCGCATACTTGCATGCAAATGCACTGATATAGCACGCGAAACAGCGATTCCGCACAGAAATACACTTCTGAAACGAAGAATCGTCGAATCTGACATAAGCTCGAATAAATCGTGATCGTGCTTGCCAAATCGGAGTTTCCGTGCCAATTTCGCATATCTGCATACAAATGCACTGATCTAGCACGCGAAACAGCGATTCCGCACAGAAATACACTTCTGAAACGAAGAATCGTCGAAACTGACATAGGCTCGAATAAATCGTGATCGTGCTTGCCGAATCGGAGTTTCCGTGCCAATTTCGCATATCTGCATACAAATGCACTGATCTAGCACGCGAAACAGCGATTCCGCACAGAAATACACTTCTGAA
Source organism: Lasioglossum baleicum (assembly GCF_051020765.1). NCBI lineage: Eukaryota > Metazoa > Arthropoda > Insecta > Hymenoptera > Halictidae > Lasioglossum > Lasioglossum baleicum. The sequence goes on along the minus strand of NW_027469450.1, from coordinate 49,198 downwards.
ACGAAGAATCGTCGAATCTGACATAGGCTCGAATAAATTGTGATCGTGCTTGCCGTGTCGGAGTTTCTATTCCAATTTCGCATACTTGCATGCAAATGCACTGATATAGCACGCGAAACAGCGATTCCGCACAGTAATACACTTCTGAAACGAAGAATCGTCGAATCTGACATAAGCTCGAATAAATCGTGGTCGTGCTTGCCGAATCGGAGTTTCCGTACCAATTTCGCATATTTGCATACAAATGCACTGATCTAGCACGCTAAACAGCGATTCCGTACAGAAATTCATTTGTGAAACAAATAATCGTCAAATCTGACATAAGCTCGAATAAATCGTGATCGTGCTTGCCAAATCGGAGTTTCCGTGCCAATTTCGCATATCTGCATACAAATGCACTGACCTAGCACGCGAAACAGCGATTCCGCACAGAAATACACTTCTGAAACGAAGAATCGTCGAATCTGACATAGGCTCGAATAAATTGTGATCGTGCTTGCCGGGTCGGAGTTTCTGTGCCAATTTGGCATGTTTGCATCCAAATGCACTGATCTAGCACGCGAAACGGCGATTCCGCACAGAAATTCATTTGTGAAACAAATAATCGTCGAATCTGACATAAGCTCGAATAAATCGTGATCGTGCTTGCCGAATCGGAGTTTTCGTGCCAATTTCGCATATTTGCATGCAAATGCACTGATCTAGCGCGCGAAACAGCGATTCCGCACAGAAATACACTTCTGAAACGAAGAATCGTCGAAACTGACATAGGCTCGAATAAATTGTGATCGTGCTTGCCGGGTCGGAGTTTCTATTCCAATTTCGCATACTTGCATGCAAATGCACTGATATAGCACGCGAAACAGCGATTCCGCACAGAAATTCATTTGTGAAACAAATAATCGTCGAATCTGACATAAGCTCGAATAAATCGTGATCGTGCTTGCCGAATCGGAGTTTTCGTGCCAATTTCGCATATTTGCATGCAAATGCACTGATCTAGCGCGCGAAACACCGATTCCGCACAGAAATACACTTCTGAAACGAAGAATCGTCGAATCTGACATAAGCTCGAATAAATCGTGATCGTGCTTGCCGAATCGGAGTTTCCGTGCCAATTTCGCATATCTGCATACAAATGCACTGATCTAGCACGCGAAACAGCGATTCCGCACAGAAATACACTTCTGAAACGAAGAATCGTCGAATCTGACATAGGCTCGAATAAATTGTGATCGTGCTTGCCGTGTCGGAGTTTCTATTCCAATTTCGCATACTTGCATGCAAATGCACTGATATAGCACGCGAAACAGCGATTCCGCACAGAAATACACTTCTGAAACGATGAATCGTCGAATCTGACATAGGCTCGAATAAATTGTGATCGTGCTTGCCGGGTCGGATTTTCTATTCCAATTTCGCATACTTGCATGCAAATGCACTGATCTATCGCGCGAGACAGCGATTCCGCACAGAAATACACTTCTGAAACGAAGAATCGTCGAATCTGACATAAGCTCGAATGAATCGTGGTCGTGCTTGCCGAATCGGAGTTTCCGTGCCAATTTTGCATACTTGCATGGAAATGCACTGATATAGCACGCGAAACAGCGATTCCGCACAGAAATACACTTCTGAAACGAAGAATCGTCGAATCTGACATAAGCTCGAATGAATCGTGGTCGTGTTTGCCGAATCGGAGTTTCCGTACCAATTTCGCATACTTGCATGCAAATGCACTGATATAGCACGCGAAACAGCGATTCCGCACAGAAATACACTTCTGAAACGAAGAATCGTCGAATCTGACATAAGCTCGAATAAATCGTGATCGTGCTTGCCAAATCGGAGTTTCCGTGCCAATTTCGCATATCTGCATACAAATGCACTGATCTAGCACGCGAAACAGCGATTCCGCACAGAAATACACTTCTGAAACGAAGAATCGTCGAAACTGACATAGGGTCGAATAAATAGTGATCGTGCTTGCCGGGTCGGAGTTTCAATACCAATTTCGCATACTTGCATGCAAATGCACTGATATAGCACGCGAAACAGCGATTCCGCACAGTAATACACTTCTGAAACGAAGAATCGTCGAATCTGACATAAGCTCGAATAAATCGTGGTCGTGCTTGCCGAATCGGAGTTTCCGTACCAATTTCGCATATTTGCATACAAATGCACTGATCTAGCACGCTAAACAGCGATTCCGTACAGAAATTCATTTGTGAAACAAATAATCGTCAAATCTGACATAAGCTCGAATAAATCGTGATCGTGCTTGCCAAATCGGAGTTTCCGTGCCAATTTCGCATATCTGCATACAAATGCACTGACCTAGCACGCGAAACAGCGATTCCGCACAGAAATACACTTCTGAAACGAAGAATCGTCGAATCTGACATAGGCTCGAATAAATTGTGATCGTGCTTGCCGGGTCGGATTTTCTATTCCAATTTCGCATACTTGCATGCAAATGCACTGATCTATCGCGCGAGACAGCGATTCCGCACAGAAATACACTTCTGAAACGAAGAATCGTCGAATCTGACATAAGCTCGAATGAATCGTGGTCGTGCTTGCCGAATCGGAGTTTCCGTGCCAATTTTGCATACTTGCATGGAAATGCACTGATATAGCACGCGAAACAGCGATTCCGCACAGAAATACACTTCTGAAACGAAGAATCGTCGAATCTGACATAAGCTCGAATGAATCGTGGTCGTGTTTGCCGAATCGGAGTTTCCGTACCAATTTCGCATACTTGCATGCAAATGCACTGATATAGCACGCGAAACAGCGATTCCGCACAGAAATACACTTCTGAAACGAAGAATCGTCGAATCTGACATAAGCTCGAATAAATCGTGATCGTGATTGCCGGGTCGGAGTTTCGATTCCAATTTCTCATACTTGCATGCAAATGCACTGATCTAGCGCGCGAAACAGCGATTCCGCACAGAAATACACTTCTCAAACGAAGAATCGTCGAATCTGACATAAGCTCGAATAAATCGTGATCGTGCTTGCCGAATCGGAGTTTTCGTGCCAATTTCGCATATTTGCATGCAAATGCACTGATCTAGCGCGCGAAACAGCGATTCCGCACAGAAATACACTTCTGAAACGAAGAATCGTCGAAACTGACATAGGCTCGAATAAATTGTGATCGTGCTTGCCGGGTCGGAGTTTCTATTCCAATTTCGCATACTTGCATGCAAATGTGCTGATATAGCACGTGAAACAGCGATTCCGCACAGAAATTCATTTGTGAAACAAATAATCGTCGAATCTGACATAAGCTCGAATAAATCGTGATCGTGCTTGCCGAATCGGAGTTTTCGTGCCAATTTCGCATATTTGCATGCAAATGCACTGATCTAGCGCGCGAAACAGCGATTCCGCACAGAAATACACTTCTCAAACGAAGAATCGTCGAATCTGACATAATCTCGAATAAATCGTGGTCGTGCTTGCCGAATCGGAGTTTCCGTGCCAATTTCGCATATTTGAATACAAATGCACTGATCTAGCTCGCTAAACAGCGATTCCGTACAGAAATTCATTTGTGAAACGAATAATCGTCGAATCTGACATAGGCTCGAAAAATTGTGATCGTGCTTGCCGGGTCGGAGTTTCAATTCCAATTTCGCATACTTGCATGCAAATGCACTGATATAGCACGCGAAACAGCGATTCCGCACAGAAATACACTTCTGAAACGAAGAATCGTCGAATCTGACATAAGCTCGAATAAATCGTGATCGTGCTTGCCAAATCGGAGTTTCCGTGCCAATTTCGCATATCTGCATACAAATGCACTGATCTAGCACGCGAAACAGCGATTCCGCACAGAAATACACTTCTGAAACGAAGAATCGTCGAAACTGAACTGACATAGGCTCGAATAAATAGTGATCGTGCTTGCCGGGTCGGAGTTTCAATACCAATTTCGCATACTTGCATGCAAATGCACTGATATAGCACGCGAAACAGCGATTCCGCACAGTAATACACTTCTGAAACGAAGAATCGTCGAATCTGACATAAGCTCGAATAAATCGTGGTCGTGCTTGCCGAATCGGAGTTTCCGTACCAATTTCGCATATTTGCATACAAATGCACTGATCTAGCACGCTAAACAGCGATTCCGTACAGAAATTCATTTGTGAAACAAATAATCGTCAAATCTGACATAAGCTCGAATAAATCGTGATCGTGCTTGCCAAATCGGAGTTTCCGTGCCAATTTCGCATATCTGCATACAAATGCACTGACCTAGCACGCGAAACAGCGATTCCGCACAGAAATACACTTCTGAAACGAAGAATCGTCGAATCTGACATAGGCTCGAATAAATTGTGATCGTGCTTGCCGGGTCGGAGTTTCTGTGCCAATTTGGCATGTTTGCATCCAAATGCACTGATCTAGCACGCGAAACGGCGATTCCGCACAGAAATTCATTTGTGAAACAAATAATCGTCGAATCTGACATAAGCTCGAATAAATCGTGATCGTGCTTGCCGAATCGGAGTTTTCGTGCCAATTTCGCATATTTGCATGCAAATGCACTGATCTAGCGCGCGAAACAGCGATTCCGCACAGAAATACACTTCTGAAACGAAGAATCGTCGAAACTGACATAGGCTCGAATAAATTGTGATCGTGCTTGCCGGGTCGGAGTTTCTATTCCAATTTCGCATACTTGCATGCAAATGCACTGATATAGCACGCGAAACAGCGATTCCGCACAGAAATTCATTTGTGAAACAAATAATCGTCGAATCTGACATAAGCTCGAATAAATCGTGATCGTGCTTGCCGAATCGGAGTTTTCGTGCCAATTTCGCATATTTGCATGCAAATGCACTGATCTTGCGCGCGAAACACCGATTCCGCACAGAAATACACTTCTGAAACGAAGAATCGTCGAATCTGACATAAGCTCGAATAAATCGTGATCGTGCTTGCCGAATCGGAGTTTCCGTGCCAATTTCGCATATCTGCATACAAATGCACTGATCTAGCACGCGAAACAGCGATTCCGCACAGAAATACACTTCTGAAACGAAGAATCGTCGAATCTGACATAGGCTCGAATAAATTGTGATCGTGCTTGCCGTGTCGGAGTTTCTATTCCAATTTCGCATACTTGCATGCAAATGCACTGATATAGCACGCGAAACAGCGATTCCGCACAGAAATACACTTCTGAAACGATGAATCGTCGAATCTGACATAGGCTCGAATAAATTGTGATCGTGCTTGCCGGGTCGGATTTTCTATTCCAATTTCGCATACTTGCATGCAAATGCACTGATCTATCGCGCGAGACAGCGATTCCGCACAGAAATACACTTCTGAAACGAAGAATCGTCGAATCTGACATAAGCTCGAATGAATCGTGGTCGTGCTTGCCGAATCGGAGTTTCCGTGCCAATTTTGCATACTTGCATGGAAATGCACTGATATAGCACGCGAAACAGCGATTCCGCACAGAAATACACTTCTGAAACGAAGAATCGTCGAATCTGACATAAGCTCGAATGAATCGTGGTCGTGTTTGCCGAATCGGAGTTTCCGTACCAATTTCGCATACTTGCATGCAAATGCACTGATATAGCACGCGAAACAGCGATTCCGCACAGAAATACACTTCTGAAACGAAGAATCGTCGAATCTGACATAAGCTCGAATAAATCGTGATCGTGATTGCCGGGTCGGAGTTTCGATTCCAATTTCTCATACTTGCATGCAAATGCACTGATCTAGCGCGCGAAACAGCGATTCCGCACAGAAATACACTTCTCAAACGAAGAATCGTCGAATCTGACATAAGCTCGAATAAATCGTGATCGTGCTTGCCGAATCGGAGTTTTCGTGCCAATTTCGCATATTTGCATGCAAATGCACTGATCTAGCGCGCGAAACAGCGATTCCGCACAGAAATACACTTCTGAAACGAAGAATCGTCGAAACTGACATAGGCTCGAATAAATTGTGATCGTGCTTGCCGGGTCGGAGTTTCTATTCCAATTTCGCATACTTGCATGCAAATGTGCTGATATAGCACGTGAAACAGCGATTCCGCACAGAAATTCATTTGTGAAACAAATAATCGTCGAATCTGACATAAGCTCGAATAAATCGTGATCGTGCTTGCCGAATCGGAGTTTTCGTGCCAATTTCGCATATTTGCATGCAAATGCACTGATCTAGCGCGCGAAACAGCGATTCCGCACAGAAATACACTTCTCAAACGAAGAATCGTCGAATCTGACATAATCTCGAATAAATCGTGGTCGTGCTTGCCGAATCGGAGTTTCCGTGCCAATTTCGCATATTTGAATACAAATGCACTGATCTAGCTCGCTAAACAGCGATTCCGTACAGAAATTCATTTGTGAAACGAATAATCGTCGAATCTGACATAGGCTCGAAAAAATTGTGATCGTGCTTGCCGGGTCGGAGTTTCAATTCCAATTTCGCATACTTGCATGCAAATGCACTGATATAGCACGCGAAACAGCGATTCCGCACAGAAATACACTTCTGAAACGAAGAATCGTCGAATCTGACATAAGCTCGAATAAATCGTGATCGTGCTTGCCAAATCGGAGTTTCCGTGCCAATTTCGCATATCTGCATACAAATGCACTGATCTAGCACGCGAAACAGCGATTCCGCACAGAAATACACTTCTGAAACGAAGAATCGTCGAAACTGACATAGGCTCGAATAAATAGTGATCGTGCTTGCCGGGTCGGAGTTTCAATACCAATTTCGCATACTTGCATGCAAATGCACTGATATAGCACGCGAAACAGCGATTCCGCACAGTAATACACTTCTGAAACGAAGAATCGTCGAATCTGACATAAGCTCGAATAAATCGTGGTCGTGCTTGCCGAATCGGAGTTTCCGTACCAATTTCGCATATTTGCATACAAATGCACTGATCTAGCACGCTAAACAGCGATTCCGTACAGAAATTCATTTGTGAAACAAATAATCGTCAAATCTGACATAAGCTCGAATAAATCGTGATCGTGCTTGCCAAATCGGAGTTTCCGTGCCAATTTCGCATATCTGCATACAAATGCACTGACCTAGCACGCGAAACAGCGATTCCGCACAGAAATACACTTCTGAAACGAAGAATCGTCGAATCTGACATAGGCTCGAATAAATTGTGATCGTGCTTGCCGGGTCGGAGTTTCTGTGCCAATTTGGCATGTTTGCATCCAAATGCACTGATCTAGCACGCGAAACGGCGATTCCGCACAGAAATTCATTTGTGAAACAAATAATCGTCGAATCTGACATAAGCTCGAATAAATCGTGATCGTGCTTGCCGAATCGGAGTTTTCGTGCCAATTTCGCATATTTGCATGCAAATGCACTGATCTAGCGCGCGAAACAGCGATTCCGCACAGAAATACACTTCTGAAACGAAGAATCGTCGAAACTGACATAGGCTCGAATAAATTGTGATCGTGCTTGCCGGGTCGGAGTTTCTATTCCAATTTCGCATACTTGCATGCAAATGCACTGATATAGCACGCGAAACAGCGATTCCGCACAGAAATTCATTTGTGAAACAAATAATCGTCGAATCTGACATAAGCTCGAATAAATCGTGATCGTGCTTGCCGAATCGGAGTTTTCGTGCCAATTTCGCATATTTGCATGCAAATGCACTGATCTAGCGCGCGAAACACCGATTCCGCACAGAAATACACTTCTCAAACGAAGAATCGTCGAATCTGACATAATCTCGAATAAATCGTGGTCGTGCTTGCCGAATCGGAGTTTCCGTGCCAATTTCGCATATTTGAATACAAATGCACTGATCTAGCTCGCTAAACAGCGATTCCGTACAGAAATTCATTTGTGAAACGAATAATCGTCGAATCTGACATAGGCTCGAATAAATTGTGATCGTGCTTGCCGGGTCGGAGTTTCAATTCCAATTTCGCATACTTGCATGCAAATGCACTGATATAGCACGCGAAACAGCGATTCCGCACAGTAATACACTTCTGAAACGAAGAATCGTCGAATATGACATAAGCTCGAATAAATCGTGATCGTCCTTGCCGAATCGGAGATTTCGTGCCAATTTCGCATATTTGCATGCAAATGCACTGATCTAGCACGCGAAACAGCGATTCCGCAAAGAAATACACTTCTGAAACGAAGAATCGTCGAATCTGCCATAAGCTCGATTAAATCGCGATCGTGCTTGCCGTGTCGGAGTTTCTATTCCAATTTGGCATACTTGCCTGCAAATGCACTGATCTAGCGCGCGAAACAGCGATTCCGCACAGAAATACACTTCTGAAACGAAGAATCGTCGAATCTGACATAAGCTCGAATAAATCGTGATCGTGATTGCCGGTCGGAGTTTCTATTCCAATTTGTCATACTTGCATGCAAATGCACTGATCTAGCGCGCGAAACAGCGATTACGCACAGAAATACACTTCTGAAACGAAGAATCGTCGAATCTGACATAAGCTCGAATAAATCGTGATCGTGTTTGTGCGGACCGGAGTTACTGTGCCAATTTGGAATGTTTGCATGCAAATGCACTGATCTAACACGCGAAACAGCGATTCCGCACAGAAATACAATTCTGTAGCGAAGAATCGTCGAATCTGACATAAGCTCGAATAAATTGTGATCGTGCTTGCCGGGTCGGAGTTTCTGTGCCAATTTGGCATGTTTACATGCAAATGCACTGATCTAGCACGCGAAACGGCGATTCCGCACAGAAATTCATTTGTGAAACAAATAATCGTCGAATCTGACATAAGCTCGAATAAATCGTGATCGTGCTTGCCGAATCGGAGTTTTCGTGCCAATTTCGCATATTTGCATGCAAATGCACTGATCTAGCGCGCGAAACAGCGATTCCGCACAGAAATACAATTCTGAAACGAAGAATCGTCGAAACTGACATAGGCTCGAATAAATTGTGATCGTGCTTGTCCGAATCGGAGTTTCCGTGCCAATTTCGCATATTTGAATACCAATGCACTGATCTAGCTCGCTAAACAGCGATTCCGCACAGAAATACACTTCTCAAACGAAGAATCGTCGAATCTGACATAATCTCGAATAAATCGTGGTAGTGCTTGCCGAATCGGAGTTTCCGTGCCAATTTCGCATATTTGAATACAAATGCACTGATCTAGCACGCTAAACAGCGATTCCGCACAGAAATTCATTTGTGAAACGAATAATCGTCGAATCTGACATAGGCTCGAATAAATTGTGATCGTGCTTGCCGGGACGGAGTTTCAAATCCAATTTCGCATACTTGCATGCAAATGCACTGATATAGCACGCGAAACAGCGATTCCGCACAGTAATACACTTCTGAAACGAAGAATCGTCGAATCTGACATAAGCTCGAATAAATCGTGGTCGTGCTTGTCGAATCGGAGTTTCCGTACCAATTTCGCATATTTGCATACAAATGCACTGATCTAGCACGCTAAACAGCGATTCCGTACAGAAATTCATTTGTGAAACGAATAATCGTCGAATCTGACATAAGCTTGAATAAACCATGATCGTGCTTGCCAAATCGGAGATTTCGTGCCAATTTCGCATATTTGCATGCAAATGCACTGATCTAGCGCGCGAAACAGCGATTCCGCACAGAAATACACTTCTGAAACGAAGAATGTCGAAACTGACATAGGCTCGAATGAATTGTGATCGTGCTTGCCGGGTCGGAGTTTCTATTAAAATTTCGCATACTTGCATGCAAATGCACTGATATAGCACGCGAAACAGCGATTCCGCACAGTAATACACTTCTGAAACGAAGAATCGTCGAATCTAACATAAGCTCGAATAAATCGTGATCGTGCTTGCCGGGTCGGAGTTTCTATTCCAATTTGGCATACTTGCTTGCAAATGCACTGATCTACTACGCGAAACAGCGATTCCGCACAGAAATTCATTTGTGAAACGAATAATTGTCGAATCTGACATAAGCTCGAATAAATCGTGATCGCCCTTGCCGAATCGGAGTTTTCGTGCCAATTTCGCATATTTGCATGCAAATGCACTGATCTAACACGCGAAACAGCGATTCCGCAAAGAAATACACTTCTGAAACGAAGAATCGTCGAATCTGCCATAAGCTCGATTAAATCGCGATCGTGCTTGTCGGGTCGTGGTTTCTATTCCAATTTCTCATACTTGTATGCAAATGCACTGATCTAGCACGCGAAACAGCGATTCCACACTGAAATACACTTCTGAAACGAAGAATCGTCGAATCTGACATAGGCTCGAATAAATTGTGATCGTGCTTGCCTGGTCGGAGTTTCTGTCCAATTTCGCATATTTGCATGCAAATGCACTGATCTAGCACGCGAAACAGCGATTCCGCACAGAAATACACTTCTGAAACGAAAAATCGTCGAATAAATCGTGACCGTGCTTGCCGTGTCGGAGTTTCTATTCCAATTTGGCATACTTGCCTACAAATGCACTGATCTAGCGCGCGAAACAGCGATTACGCACAGAAATACACTTCTGAAACGAAGAATCGTCGAATCTGACATAGGCTCGAATAAATTGTGATCGTGCTTGCCTGGTCGGAGTTTCTGTCCAATTTCGCATTTTTGCATGCAAATGCACTGATCTAGCACGCGAAACAGCGATTCCGCACAGAAATACACTTCTGAAACGAAGAATCGTCGAATCTGACATAACGTCGAATAAATCGTGTTCGTGCTTGCCGTGTCGGAGTTTCTATTCCAATTTGGCATACTTGCCTGCAAATGCACTGATCTAGCGCGCGAAACAGCGATTCCGCACAGAAATACACTTCTGAAACGAAGAATCGTCGAATCTGACATAAGCTCGAATAAATCGTGGTCGTGCTTGCCGAATCGGAGTTTCCGTACCAATTTTGCATATTTGCATACAAATGCACTGATCTAGCACGCTAAACAGCGATTCCGTACAGAAATTCATTTGTGAAACGAATAATCGTCGAATCTGACATAAGCTCGAACAAACCATGATCGTGCTTGCCAAATCGGAGATTTCGTGCCAATTTCGCATATTTGCATGCAAATGCACTGATCTAGCGCGCGAAACAGCGATTCCGCACAGAAATACACTTCTGAAACGAAGAATGTCGAAACTGACATAGGCTCGAATAAATTGTGATCGTGCTTGCCGGGTCGGAGTTTCTATTCCAATTTCGCATACTTGCATGCAAATGCACTGATATAGCACGCGAAACAGCGATTCCGCACAGAAATACACTTCTGAAACGAAGAATCGTCGAATCTGACATAAGCTCGAATGAATCGTGGTCGTGCTTGCCGAATCGGAGTTTCCGTGCCAATTTTGCATACTTGCATGGAAATGCACTGATATAGCACGCGAAACAGCGATTCCGCACAGAAATACACTTCTGAAACGAAGAATCGTCGAATCTGACATAAGCTCGAATAAATTGTGATCGTGCTTGCCGGGTCGGATTTTCTATTCCAATTTCGCATACTTGCATGCAAATGCATTGATATAGCACGCGAAACAGCGATTCCGTACAGAAATACACTTCTGAAACGAAGAATCGTCGAATCTGACATAAGCTCGAATAAATCGTGATCGTGCTTGCCGAATCGGAGTTTTCGTGCCAATTTCGCATATTTGCATGCAAATGCACTGATCTAGCGCGCGAAACAGCGATTCCGCACAGAAATACACTTCTGAAACGAAGAATCGTCGAAACTGACATAGGCTCGAATAAATTGTGATCGTGCTTGCCGGGTCGGAGTTTCTATTCCAATTTCGCATACTTGCATGCAAATGTGCTGATATAGCACGCGAAACAGCGATTCCGCACAGAAATTCATTTGTGAAACAAATAATAGTCGAATCTGACATAAGCTCGAATAAGTCGTGATCGTGCTTGCCGAATCGGAGTTTTCGTGCCAATTTCGCATATTTGCATGCAAATGCACTGATCTAGCGCGCGAAACAGCGATTCCGCACAGAAATACACTTCTGAAACGAAGAATCGTCGAATCTGACATAAGCTCGAATGAATCGTGGTCGTGCTTGCCGAATCGGAGTTTCCGTGCCAATTTTGCATACTTGCATGGAAATGCACTGATATAGCACGCGAAACAGCGATTCCGCACAGAAATACACTTCTGAAACGAAGAATCGTCGAATCTGACATAAGCTCGAATAAATCGTGATCGTGATTGCCGGTCGGAGTTTCTATTCCAATTTGTCATACTTGCATGCAAATGCACTGATCTAGCGCGCGAAACAGCGATTACGCACAGAAATACACTTCTGAAACGAAGAATCGTCGAATCTGACATAAGCTCGAATAAATCGTGATCGTGTTTGTGCGGACCGGAGTTACTGTGCCAATTTGGAATGTTTGCATGCAAATGCACTGATCTAACACGCGAAACAGCGATTCCGCACAGAAATACAATTCTGTAGCGAAGAATCGTCGAATCTGACATAAGCTCGAATAAATTGTGATCGTGCTTGCCGGGTCGGAGTTTCTGTGCCAATTTGGCATGTTTACATGCAAATGCACTGATCTAGCACGCGAAACGGCGATTCCGCACAGAAATTCATTTGTGAAACAAATAATCGTCGAATCTGACATAAGCTCGAATAAATCGTGATCGTGCTTGCCGAATCGGAGTTTTCGTGCCAATTTCGCATATTTGCATGCAAATGCACTGATCTAGCGCGCGAAACAGCGATTCCGCACAGAAATACAATTCTGAAACGAAGAATCGTCGAAACTGACATAGGCTCGAATAAATTGTGATCGTGCTTGTCCGAATCGGAGTTTCCGTGCCAATTTCGCATATTTGAATACCAATGCACTGATCTAGCTCGCTAAACAGCGATTCCGCACAGAAATACACTTCTCAAACGAAGAATCGTCGAATCTGACATAATCTCGAATAAATCGTGGTAGTGCTTGCCGAATCGGAGTTTCCGTGCCAATTTCGCATATTTGAATACAAATGCACTGATCTAGCACGCTAAACAGCGATTCCGCACAGAAATTCATTTGTGAAACGAATAATCGTCGAATCTGACATAGGCTCGAATAAATTGTGATCGTGCTTGCCGGGACGGAGTTTCAAATCCAATTTCGCATACTTGCATGCAAATGCACTGATATAGCACGCGAAACAGCGATTCCGCACAGTAATACACTTCTGAAACGAAGAATCGTCGAATCTGACATAAGCTCGAATAAATCGTGGTCGTGCTTGTCGAATCGGAGTTTCCGTACCAATTTCGCATATTTGCATACAAATGCACTGATCTAGCACGCTAAACAGCGATTCCGTACAGAAATTCATTTGTGAAACGAATAATCGTCGAATCTGACATAAGCTTGAATAAACCATGATCGTGCTTGCCAAATCGGAGATTTCGTGCCAATTTCGCATATTTGCATGCAAATGCACTGATCTAGCGCGCGAAACAGCGATTCCGCACAGAAATACACTTCTGAAACGAAGAATGTCGAAACTGACATAGGCTCGAATGAATTGTGATCGTGCTTGCCGGGTCGGAGTTTCTATTAAAATTTCGCATACTTGCATGCAAATGCACTGATATAGCACGCGAAACAGCGATTCCGCACAGTAATACACTTCTGAAACGAAGAATCGTCGAATCTAACATAAGCTCGAATAAATCGTGATCGTGCTTGCCGGGTCGGAGTTTCTATTCCAATTTGGCATACTTGCTTGCAAATGCACTGATCTACTACGCGAAACAGCGATTCCGCACAGAAATTCATTTGTGAAACGAATAATTGTCGAATCTGACATAAGCTCGAATAAATCGTGATCGCCCTTGCCGAATCGGAGTTTTCGTGCCAATTTCGCATATTTGCATGCAAATGCACTGATCTAACACGCGAAACAGCGATTCCGCAAAGAAATACACTTCTGAAACGAAGAATCGTCGAATCTGCCATAAGCTCGATTAAATCGCGATCGTGCTTGTCGGGTCGTGGTTTCTATTCCAATTTCTCATACTTGTATGCAAATGCACTGATCTAGCACGCGAAACAGCGATTCCACACTGAAATACACTTCTGAAACGAAGAATCGTCGAATCTGACATAGGCTCGAATAAATTGTGATCGTGCTTGCCTGGTCGGAGTTTCTGTCCAATTTCGCATATTTGCATGCAAATGCACTGATCTAGCACGCGAAACAGCGATTCCGCACAGAAATACACTTCTGAAACGAAAAATCGTCGAATAAATCGTGACCGTGCTTGCCGTGTCGGAGTTTCTATTCCAATTTGGCATACTTGCCTACAAATGCACTGATCTAGCGCGCGAAACAGCGATTACGCACAGAAATACACTTCTGAAACGAAGAATCGTCGAATCTGACATAGGCTCGAATAAATTGTGATCGTGCTTGCCTGGTCGGAGTTTCTGTCCAATTTCGCATTTTTGCATGCAAATGCACTGATCTAGCACGCGAAACAGCGATTCCGCACAGAAATACACTTCTGAAACGAAGAATCGTCGAATCTGACATAACGTCGAATAAATCGTGTTCGTGCTTGCCGTGTCGGAGTTTCTATTCCAATTTGGCATACTTGCCTGCAAATGCACTGATCTAGCGCGCGAAACAGCGATTCCGCACAGAAATACACTTCTGAAACGAAGAATCGTCGAATCTGACATAAGCTCGAATAAATCGTGGTCGTGCTTGCCGAATCGGAGTTTCCGTACCAATTTTGCATATTTGCATACAAATGCACTGATCTAGCACGCTAAACAGCGATTCCGTACAGAAATTCATTTGTGAAACGAATAATCGTCGAATCTGACATAAGCTCGAACAAACCATGATCGTGCTTGCCAAATCGGAGATTTCGTGCCAATTTCGCATATTTGCATGCAAATGCACTGATCTAGCGCGCGAAACAGCGATTCCGCACAGAAATACACTTCTGAAACGAAGAATGTCGAAACTGACATAGGCTCGAATAAATTGTGATCGTGCTTGCCGGGTCGGAGTTTCTATTCCAATTTCGCATACTTGCATGCAAATGCACTGATATAGCACGCGAAACAGCGATTCCGCACAGAAATACACTTCTGAAACGAAGAATCGTCGAATCTGACATAAGCTCGAATGAATCGTGGTCGTGCTTGCCGAATCGGAGTTTCCGTGCCAATTTTGCATACTTGCATGGAAATGCACTGATATAGCACGCGAAACAGCGATTCCGCACAGAAATACACTTCTGAAACGAAGAATCGTCGAATCTGACATAAGCTCGAATAAATTGTGATCGTGCTTGCCGGGTCGGATTTTCTATTCCAATTTCGCATACTTGCATGCAAATGCATTGATATAGCACGCGAAACAGCGATTCCGTACAGAAATACACTTCTGAAACGAAGAATCGTCGAATCTGACATAAGCTCGAATAAATCGTGATCGTGCTTGCCGAATCGGAGTTTTCGTGCCAATTTCGCATATTTGCATGCAAATGCACTGATCTAGCGCGCGAAACAGCGATTCCGCACAGAAATACACTTCTGAAACGAAGAATCGTCGAAACTGACATAGGCTCGAATAAATTGTGATCGTGCTTGCCGGGTCGGAGTTTCTATTCCAATTTCGCATACTTGCATGCAAATGTGCTGATATAGCACGCGAAACAGCGATTCCGCACAGAAATTCATTTGTGAAACAAATAATAGTCGAATCTGACATAAGCTCGAATAAGTCGTGATCGTGCTTGCCGAATCGGAGTTTTCGTGCCAATTTCGCATATTTGCATGCAAATGCACTGATCTAGCGCGCGAAACAGCGATTCCGCACAGAAATACACTTCTGAAACGAAGAATCGTCGAATCTGACATAAGCTCGAATGAATCGTGGTCGTGCTTGCCGAATCGGAGTTTCCGTGCCAATTTTGCATACTTGCATGGAAATGCACTGATATAGCACGCGAAACAGCGATTCCGCACAGAAATACACTTCTGAAACGAAGAATCGTCGAATCTGACATAAGCTCGAATGAATCGTGGTCGTGTTTGCCGAATCGGAGTTTCCGTGCCAATTTCGCATACTTGCATGCAAATGCACTGATATAGCACGCGAAACAGCGATTCCGCACAGAAATACAATTCTGAAACGAAGAATCGTCGAATCTGACATAAGCTCGAATAAATCGTGATCGTGATTGCCGGGTCGGAGTTTCGATTCCAATTTCTCATACTTGCATGCAAATGCACTGATCTAGCGCGCGAAACAGCGGTTCCGCACAGAAATACACTTCTCAAACGAAGAATCGTCGAATCTGACATAAGCTCGAATAAATCGTGATCGTGCTTGCCGAATCGGAGTTTTCATGCCAATTTCGCATATTTGCATGCAAATGCACTGATCTAGCGCGCGAAACAGCGATTCCGCACAGAAATACACTTCTGAAACGAAGAATCGTCGAAACTGACATAGGCTCGAATAAATTGTGATCGTGCTTGCCGGGTCGGAGTTTCTATTCCAATTTCGCATACTTGCATGCAAATTTGCTGATATAGCACGCGAAACAGCGATTCCGCACAGAAATTCATTTGTGAAACAAATAATAGTCGAATCTGACATAAGCTCGAATAAATCGTGATCGTGCTTGCCGAATCGGAGTTTTCGTGCCAATTTCGCATATTTGCATGCAAATGCACTGATCTAGCGCGCGAAACAGCGATTCCGCACAGAAATACACTTCTCAAACGAAGAATCGTCGAATCTGACATAATCTCGAATAAATCGTGGTCGTGCTTGCCGAATCGGAGTTTCCGTGCCAATTTCGCATATTTGAATACAAATGCACTGATCTAGCTCGCTAAACAGCGATTCCGTACAGAAATTCATTTGTGAAACGAATAATCGTCGAATCTGACATAGGCTCGAAAAAATTGTGATCGTGCTTGCCGGGTCGGAGTTTCAATTCCAATTTCGCATACTTGCATGCAAATGCACTGATATAGCACGCGCAACAGCGATTCCGCACAGAAATACACTTCTGAAACGAAGAATCGTCGAATCTGACATAAGCTCGAATAAATCGTGATCGTGCATGCCGAATCGGAGTTTTCGTGCCAATTTCGCATATTTGCATGCAAATGCACTGATCTAGCACGCGAAACAGCGATTCCGCAAAGAAATACACTTCTGAAACGAAGAATCGTCGAATCTGCCATAAGCTCGATTAAATCGCGATCGTGCTTGCCGTGTCGGAGTTTCTATTCCAATTTGGCTTACTTGCCTGCAAATGCACTGATCTAGCGCGCGAAACAGCGATTCCGCACAGAAATACACTTCTGAAACGAAGAATCGTCGAATCTGACATAAGCTCGAATAAATCGTGATCGTGATTGCCGGTCGGAGTTTCTATTCCAATTTGTCATACTTGCATGCAAATGCACTGATCTAGCGCGCGAAACAGCGATTACGCACAGAAATACACTTCTGAAACGAAGAATCGTCGAATCTGACATAAGCTCGAATAAATCGTGATCGTGTTTGTGCGGACCGGAGTTACTGTGCCAATTTGGAATGTTTGCATGCAAATGCACTGATCTAACACGCGAAACAGCGATTCCGCACAGGAATACACTTCTGAAACGAAGAATCGTCGAATCTGACATAGGCTCGAATAAATTGTGATCGTGCTTGCCGGGTCGGAGTTTCTATTCCAATTTCGCATACTTGCATGCAAATGCACTGATATAGCACGCGAAACAGCGATTCCGCACTGAAATACAATTCTGTAACGAAGAATCGTCGAATCTGACATAAGCTCGAATAAATCGTGATCGTGCTTGCCGAATCGGAGTTTCCGTGCCAATTTCGCATATCTGCATACAAATGCACTGATCTAGCACGCGAAACAGCGATTCCGCACAGAAATACACTTCTGAAACAAAGAATCGTCGAATCTGACATAAGCTCGAATAAATCGTGATCGTGCTTGCCGGGTCGGAGTTTCTATTCCAATTTGGCATACTTGCTTGCAAATGCACTGATCTACTACGCGAAACAGCGATTCCGCACAGAAATTCATTTGTGAAACGAATAATTGTCGAATCTGACATAAGCTCGAATAAATCGTGATCGTGCTTGCCGAATCGGAGTTTTCGTGCCAATTTCGCATATTTGCATGCAAATGCACTGATCTAGCACGCGAAACAGCGATTCCGCAAAGAAATACACTTCTGAAACGAAGAATCGTCGAATCTGACATAAGCTCGATTAAATCGCGATCGTGCTTGTCGGGTCGGGGTTTCTATTCCAATTTCTCATACTTGTATGCAAATGCACTGATCTAGCACGCGAAACAGCGATTCCGCACAGAAATACACTTCTGAAACGAAGAATCGTCGAATCTGACATAGGCTCGAATAAATTGTGATCGTGCTTGCCTGGTCGGAGTTTCTGTCCAATTTCGCATATTTGCATGCAAATGCACTGATCTAGCACGCTAAACAGCGATTCCGTACAGAAATTCTTTTGTGAAACGAATAATCGTCGAATCTGACATAAGCTCGAATAAACCATGATCGTGCTTGCCAAATCGGAGTTTTCGTGCCAATTTCGCATATTTGCATGCAAATGCACTGATCTAGCGCGCGAAACAGCGATTCCGCACAGAAATACACTTCTGAAACGAAGAATCGTCGAATCTGACATAGGCTCGAATAAATCGTGATCGTGATTGCCGGTCGGAGTTTCTATTCCAATTTGTCATACTTGCATGCAAATGCACTGATCTAGCGCGCGAAACAGCGATTCCGCACAGAAATACACTTCTGAAACGAAGAATCGTCGAATCTGACATAAGCTCTAATAAATCGTGATCGTGTTTGTGCGGATCGGAGTTTCTGTGCCAATTTGGCATGTTTGCATGCAAATGCACTGATCTAACACGCGAAACGGCGATTCCGCACAGAAATTCATTTGTGAAACAAATAATCGACGAATCTGACATAAGCTCGAATAAATCGTGATCGTGCTTGCCGAATCGGAGTTTTCGTGCCAATTTCGCATATTTGCATGCATTTTGCATTTGTACTGATCTAGCGCGCGAAACAGCGATTCCGCACAGAAATACACTTCTGAAACGAAGAATCGTCGAATCTGACATAAGCTCGAATGAATCGTGGTCGTGTTTGCCGAATAGGAGTTTCCGTGCCAATTTCGCATACTTGCATGCAAATGCACTGATATAGCACGCGAAACAGCGATTCCGCACAGAAATACACTTCTGAAACGAAGAATCGTCGAATCTGACATAAGCTCGAATAAATCGTGATTGTGATTGCCGGGTCGGAGTTTCAATTCCAATTTCGCATACTTGCATGCAAATGCACTGATATAGCACGCGAAACAGCGATTCCGCACAGTAATACACTTCTGAAACGAAGAATCGTCGAAACTAACATAGGTTCGATTAAATTGTGATCGTGTTTGTGCGGATCGGAGTTTCTGTGCCAATTTGGCATGTTTGCATGCAAATGCACTGATCTAACACGCGAAACGGCGATTCCGCACAGAAATTCATTTGTGAAGCAAATAATCGACGAATCTGACATAAGCTCGAATAAATCGTGGTCGTGCTTGCCGAATCGGAGTTTCCGTACCAATTTCGCATATTTGCATACAAATGCACTGATCTAGCGCGCGAAACAGCGGTTCCGCACAGAAATACACTTCTCAAACGAAGAATCGTCGAATCTGACATAAGCTCGAATAAATCGTGATCGTGCTTGCCGAATCGGAGTTTTCATGCCAATTTCGCATATTTGCATGCAAATGCACTGATCTAGCGCGCGAAACAGCGATTCCGCACAGAAATACACTTCTGAAACGAAGAATCGTCGAAACTGACATAGGCTCGAATAAATTGTGATCGTGCTTGCCGGGTCGGAGTTTCTATTCCAATTTCGCATACTTGCATGCAAATTTGCTGATATAGCACGCGAAACAGCGATTCCGCACAGAAATTCATTTGTGAAACAAATAATAGTCGAATCTGACATAAGCTCGAATAAATCGTGATCGTGCTTGCCGAATCGGAGTTTTCGTGCCAATTTCGCATATTTGCATGCAAATGCACTGATCTAGCGCGCGAAACAGCGATTCCGCACAGAAATACACTTCTCAAACGAAGAATCGTCGAATCTGACATAATCTCGAATAAATCGTGGTCGTGCTTGCCGAATCGGAGTTTCCGTGCCAATTTCGCATATTTGAATACAAATGCACTGATCTAGCTCGCTAAACAGCGATTCCGTACAGAAATTCATTTGTGAAACGAATAATCGTCGAATCTGACATAGGCTCGAAAAAATTGTGATCGTGCTTGCCGGGTCGGAGTTTCAATTCCAATTTCGCATACTTGCATGCAAATGCACTGATATAGCACGCGCAACAGCGATTCCGCACAGAAATACACTTCTGAAACGAAGAATCGTCGAATCTGACATAAGCTCGAATAAATCGTGATCGTGCTTGCCAAATCGGAGTTTCCGTGCCAATTTCGCAAATATCTGCATACAAATGCACTGATCTAGCACGCGAAACAGCGATTCCGCACAGAAATACACTTCTGAAACGAAGAATCGTCGAAACTGACATAGGCTCGAATAAATTGTGATCGTGCTTGCCGGGTCGGAGTTTCTATTCCAATTTCGCATACTTGCATGCAAATGTGCTGATATAGCACGCGAAACAGCGATCCCGCACAGAAATTCATTTGTGAAACAAATAATAGTCGAATCTGACATAAGCTCGAATAAATCGTGATCGTGCTTGCCGAATCGGAGTTTTCGTGCCAATTTCGCATATTTGCATGCAAATGCACTGATCTAGCGCGCGAAACAGCGATTCCGCACAGAAATAAACTTCTCAAACGAAGAATCGTCGAATCTGACATAATCTCGAATAAATCGTGGTCGTGCTTGCCGAATCGGAGTTTCCGTGCCAATTTCGCATATTTGAATACAAATGCACTGATCTAGCTCGCTAAACAGCGATTCCGCACAGAAATACACTTCTGAAACGAAGAATCGTCGAAACTGACATAGGCTCGAATAAATTGTGATCGTGCTTGCCGGGTCGGAGTTTCAATTCCAATTTCGCATACTTGCATGCAAATGCACTGATATAGCACGCGAAACAGCGATTCCGCACAGAAATTCATTTGTGAAACAAATAATCGTCGAATCTGACATAAGCTCGAATAAACCATGATCGTGCTTGCCAAATCGGAGTTTTCGTGCCAATTTCGCATATTTGCATGCAAATGCACTGATCTAGCACGCGAAACAGCGATTCCGCAAAGAAATACACTTCTGAAACGAAGAATCGTCGAATCTGCCATAAGCTCGATTAAATCGCGATCGTGCTTGCCGTGTCGGAGTTTCTATTCCAATTTGGCTTACTTGCCTGCAAATGCACTGATCTAGCGCGCGAAACAGCGATTCCGCACAGAAATACACTTCTGAAACGAAGAATCGTCGAATCTGACATAAGCTCGAATAAATCGTGATCGTGATTGCCGGTCGGAGTTTCTATTCCAATTTGTCATACTTGCATGCAAATGCACTGATCTAGCGCGCGAAACAGCGATTACGCACAGAAATACACTTCTGAAACGAAGAATCGTCGAATCTGACATAAGCTCGAATAAATCGTTATCGTGTTTGTGCGGACCGGAGTTACTGTGCCAATTTGGAATGTTTGCATGCAAATGCACTGATCTAACACGCGAAACAGCGATTCCGCACAGGAATACACTTCTGAAACGAAGAATCGTCGAATCTGACATAGGCTCGAATAAATTGTGATCGTGCTTGCCGGGTCGGAGTTTCTATTCCAATTTCGCATACTTGCATGCAAATGCACTGATATAGCACGCGAAACAGCGATTCCGCACTGAAATACAATTCTGTAACGAAGAATCGTCGAATCTGACATAAGCTCGAATAAATCGTGATCGTGCTTGCCGAATCGGAGTTTCCGTGCCAATTTCGCATATTTGCATGCAAATGCACTGATCTAGCACGCGAAACAGCGATTCCGCAAAGAAATACACTTCTGAAACGAAGAATCGTCGAATCTGACATAAGCTCGATTAAATCGCGATCGTGCTTGTCGGGTCGGGGTTTCTATTCCAATTTCTCATACTTGTATGCAAATGCACTGATCTAGCACGCGAAACAGCGATTCCGCACAGAAATACACTTCTGAAACGAAGAATCGTCGAATCTGACATAGGCTCGAATAAATTGTGATCGTGCTTGCCTGGTCGGAGTTTCTGTCCAATTTCGCATATTTGCATGCAAATGCACTGATCTAGCACGCTAAACAGCGATTCCGTACAGAAATTCTTTTGTGAAACGAATAATCGTCGAATCTGACATAAGCTCGAATAAACCATGATCGTGCTTGCCAAATCGGAGTTTTCGTGCCAATTTCGCATATTTGCATGCAAATGCACTGATCTAGCGCGCGAAACAGCGATTCCGCACAGAAATACACTTCTGAAACGAAGAATCGTCGAATCTGACATAGGCTCGAATAAATCGTGATCGTGATTGCCGGTCGGAGTTTCTATTCCAATTTGTCATACTTGCATGCAAATGCACTGATCTAGCGCGCGAAACAGCGATTCCGCACAGAAATACACTTCTGAAACGAAGAATCGTCGAATCTGACATAAGCTCTAATAAATCGTGATCGTGTTTGTGCGGATCGGAGTTTCTGTGCCAATTTGGCATGTTTGCATGCAAATGCACTGATCTAACACGCGAAACGGCGATTCCGCACAGAAATTCATTTGTGAAACAAATAATCGACGAATCTGACATAAGCTCGAATAAATCGTGATCGTGCTTGCCGAATCGGAGTTTTCGTGCCAATTTCGCATATTTGCATGCATTTTGCATTTGTACTGATCTAGCGCGCGAAACAGCGATTCCGCACAGAAATACACTTCTGAAACGAAGAATCGTCGAATCTGACATAAGCTCGAATGAATCGTGGTCGTGTTTGCCGAATAGGAGTTTCCGTGCCAATTTCGCATACTTGCATGCAAATGCACTGATATAGCACGCGAAACAGCGATTCCGCACAGAAATACACTTCTGAAACGAAGAATCGTCGAATCTGACATAAGCTCGAATAAATCGTGATTGTGATTGCCGGGTCGGAGTTTCAATTCCAATTTCGCATACTTGCATGCAAATGCACTGATATAGCACGCGAAACAGCGATTCCGCACAGTAATACACTTCTGAAACGAAGAATCGTCGAAACTAACATAGGTTCGATTAAATTGTGATCGTGTTTGTGCGGATCGGAGTTTCTGTGCCAATTTGGCATGTTTGCATGCAAATGCACTGATCTAACACGCGAAACGGCGATTCCGCACAGATATTCATTTGTGAAGCAAATAATCGACGAATCTGACATAAGCTCGAATAAATCGTGGTCGTGCTTGCCGAATCGGAGTTTCCGTACCAATTTCGCATATTTGCATACAAATGCACTGATCTAGCGCGCGAAACAGCGGTTCCGCACAGAAATACACTTCTCAAACGAAGAATCGTCGAATCTGACATAAGCTCGAATAAATCGTGATCGTGCTTGCCGAATCGGAGTTTTCATGCCAATTTCGCATATTTGCATGCAAATGCACTGATCTAGCGCGCGAAACAGCGATTCCGCACAGAAATACACTTCTGAAACGAAGAATCGTCGAAACTGACATAGGCTCGAATAAATTGTGATCGTGCTTGCCGGGTCGGAGTTTCTATTCCAATTTCGCATACTTGCATGCAAATTTGCTGATATAGCACGCGAAACAGCGATTCCGCACAGAAATTCATTTGTGAAACAAATAATAGTCGAATCTGACATAAGCTCGAATAAATCGTGATCGTGCTTGCCGAATCGGAGTTTTCGTGCCAATTTCGCATATTTGCATGCAAATGCACTGATCTAGCGCGCGAAACAGCGATTCCGCACAGAAATACACTTCTCAAACGAAGAATCGTCGAATCTGACATAATCTCGAATAAATCGTGGTCGTGCTTGCCGAATCGGAGTTTCCGTGCCAATTTCGCATATTTGAATACAAATGCACTGATCTAGCTCGCTAAACAGCGATTCCGTACAGAAATTCATTTGTGAAACGAATAATCGTCGAATCTGACATAGGCTCGAAAAAATTGTGATCGTGCTTGCCGGGTCGGAGTTTCAATTCCAATTTCGCATACTTGCATGCAAATGCACTGATATAGCACGCGCAACAGCGATTCCGCACAGAAATACACTTCTGAAACGAAGAATCGTCGAATCTGACATAAGCTCGAATAAATCGTGATCGTGATTGCCGGTCGGAGTTTCTATTCCAATTTGTCATACTTGCATGCAAATGCACTGATCTAGCGCGCGAAACAGCGATTACGCACAGAAATACACTTCTGAAACGAAGAATCGTCGAATCTGACATAAGCTCGAATAAATCGTTATCGTGTTTGTGCGGACCGGAGTTACTGTGCCAATTTGGAATGTTTGCATGCAAATGCACTGATCTAACACGCGAAACAGCGATTCCGCACAGGAATACACTTCTGAAACGAAGAATCGTCGAATCTGACATAGGCTCGAATAAATTGTGATCGTGCTTGCCGGGTCGGAGTTTCTATTCCAATTTCGCATACTTGCATGCAAATGCACTGATATAGCACGCGAAACAGCGATTCCGCACTGAAATACAATTCTGTAACGAAGAATCGTCGAATCTGACATAAGCTCGAATAAATCGTGATCGTGCTTGCCGAATCGGAGTTTCCGTGCCAATTTCGCATATCTGCATACAAATGCACTGATCTAGCACGCGAAACAGCGATTCCGCACAGAAATACACTTCTGAAACAAAGAATCGTCGAATCTGACATAAGCTCGAATAAATCGTGATCGTGCTTGCCGGGTCGGAGTTTCTATTCCAATTTGGCATACTTGCTTGCAAATGCACTGATCTACTACGCGAAACAGCGATTCCGCACAGAAATTCATTTGTGAAACGAATAATTGTCGAATCTGACATAAGCTCGAATAAATCGTGATCGTGCTTGCCGAATCGGAGTTTTCGTGCCAATTTCGCATATTTGCATGCAAATGCACTGATCTAGCACGCGAAACAGCGATTCCGCAAAGAAATACACTTCTGAAACGAAGAATCGTCGAATCTGACATAAGCTCGATTAAATCGCGATCGTGCTTGTCGGGTCGGGGTTTCTATTCCAATTTCTCATACTTGTATGCAAATGCACTGATCTAGCACGCGAAACAGCGATTCCGCACAGAAATACACTTCTGAAACGAAGAATCGTCGAATCTGACATAGGCTCGAATAAATTGTGATCGTGCTTGCCTGGTCGGAGTTTCTGTCCAATTTCGCATATTTGCATGCAAATGCACTGATCTAGCACGCTAAACAGCGATTCCGTACAGAAATTCTTTTGTGAAACGAATAATCGTCGAATCTGACATAAGCTCGAATAAACCATGATCGTGCTTGCCAAATCGGAGTTTTCGTGCCAATTTCGCATATTTGCATGCAAATGCACTGATCTAGCGCGCGAAACAGCGATTCCGCACAGAAATACACTTCTGAAACGAAGAATCGTCGAATCTGACATAGGCTCGAATAAATCGTGATCGTGATTGCCGGTCGGAGTTTCTATTCCAATTTGTCATACTTGCATGCAAATGCACTGATCTAGCGCGCGAAACAGCGATTCCGCACAGAAATACACTTCTGAAACGAAGAATCGTCGAATCTGACATAAGCTCTAATAAATCGTGATCGTGTTTGTGCGGATCGGAGTTTCTGTGCCAATTTGGCATGTTTGCATGCAAATGCACTGATCTAACACGCGAAACGGCGATTCCGCACAGAAATTCATTTGTGAAACAAATAATCGACGAATCTGACATAAGCTCGAATAAATCGTGATCGTGCTTGCCGAATCGGAGTTTTCGTGCCAATTTCGCATATTTGCATGCATTTTGCATTTGTACTGATCTAGCGCGCGAAACAGCGATTCCGCACAGAAATACACTTCTGAAACGAAGAATCGTCGAATCTGACATAAGCTCGAATGAATCGTGGTCGTGTTTGCCGAATAGGAGTTTCCGTGCCAATTTCGCATACTTGCATGCAAATGCACTGATATAGCACGCGAAACAGCGATTCCGCACAGAAATACACTTCTGAAACGAAGAATCGTCGAATCTGACATAAGCTCGAATAAATCGTGATTGTGATTGCCGGGTCGGAGTTTCAATTCCAATTTCGCATACTTGCATGCAAATGCACTGATATAGCACGCGAAACAGCGATTCCGCACAGTAATACACTTCTGAAACGAAGAATCGTCGAAACTAACATAGGTTCGATTAAATTGTGATCGTGTTTGTGCGGATCGGAGTTTCTGTGCCAATTTGGCATGTTTGCATGCAAATGCACTGATCTAACACGCGAAACGGCGATTCCGCACAGAAATTCATTTGTGAAGCAAATAATCGACGAATCTGACATAAGCTCGAATAAATCGTGGTCGTGCTTGCCGAATCGGAGTTTCCGTAC
The DNA here is from genome assembly GCF_051020765.1 of Lasioglossum baleicum. Taxonomy (NCBI): domain Eukaryota; kingdom Metazoa; phylum Arthropoda; class Insecta; order Hymenoptera; family Halictidae; genus Lasioglossum; species Lasioglossum baleicum. The sequence goes on along the minus strand of NW_027469450.1, from coordinate 22,468 downwards.
CAATTTCGCATATTTGCATACAAATGCACTGATCTAGCGCGCGAAACAGCGGTTCCGCACAGAAATACACTTCTCAAACGAAGAATCGTCGAATCTGACATAAGCTCGAATAAATCGTGATCGTGCTTGCCGAATCGGAGTTTTCATGCCAATTTCGCATATTTGCATGCAAATGCACTGATCTAGCGCGCGAAACAGCGATTCCGCACAGAAATACACTTCTGAAACGAAGAATCGTCGAAACTGACATAGGCTCGAATAAATTGTGATCGTGCTTGCCGGGTCGGAGTTTCTATTCCAATTTCGCATACTTGCATGCAAATTTGCTGATATAGCACGCGAAACAGCGATTCCGCACAGAAATTCATTTGTGAAACAAATAATAGTCGAATCTGACATAAGCTCGAATAAATCGTGATCGTGCTTGCCGAATCGGAGTTTTCGTGCCAATTTCGCATATTTGCATGCAAATGCACTGATCTAGCGCGCGAAACAGCGATTCCGCACAGAAATACACTTCTCAAACGAAGAATCGTCGAATCTGACATAATCTCGAATAAATCGTGGTCGTGCTTGCCGAATCGGAGTTTCCGTGCCAATTTCGCATATTTGAATACAAATGCACTGATCTAGCTCGCTAAACAGCGATTCCGTACAGAAATTCATTTGTGAAACGAATAATCGTCGAATCTGACATAGGCTCGAAAAAATTGTGATCGTGCTTGCCGGGTCGGAGTTTCAATTCCAATTTCGCATACTTGCATGCAAATGCACTGATATAGCACGCGCAACAGCGATTCCGCACAGAAATACACTTCTGAAACGAAGAATCGTCGAATCTGACATAAGCTCGAATAAATCGTGATCGTGCTTGCCAAATCGAGTTTCCGTGCCAATTTCGCAAATATCTGCATACAAATGCACTGATCTAGCACGCGAAACAGCGATTCCGCACAGAAATAAACTTCTGAAACGAAGAATCGTCGAAACTGACATAGGCTCGAATAAATTGTGATCGTGCTTGCCGGGTCGGAGTTTCTATTCCAATTTCGCATACTTGCATGCAAATGTGCTGATATAGCACGCGAAACAGCGATCCCGCACAGAAATTCATTTGTGAAACAAATAATAGTCGAATCTGACATAAGCTCGAATAAATCGTGATCGTGCTTGCCGAATCGGAGTTTTCGTGCCAATTTCGCATATTTGCATGCAAATGCACTGATCTAGCGCGCGAAACAGCGATTCCGCACAGAAATAAACTTCTCAAACGAAGAATCGTCGAATCTGACATAATCTCGAATAAATCGTGGTCGTGCTTGCCGAATCGGAGTTTCCGTGCCAATTTCGCATATTTGAATACAAATGCACTGATCTAGCTCGCTAAACAGCGATTCCGTACAGAAATTCATTTGTGAAACGAATAATCGTCGAATCTGACATAGGCTCGAAAAAATTGTGATCGTGCTTGCCGGGTCGGAGTTTCAATTCCAATTTCGCATACTTGCATGCAAATGCACTGATATAGCACGCGAAACAGCGATTCCGCACAGAAATACACTTCTGAAACGAAGAATCGTCGAATCTGACATAAGCTCGAATAAATCGTGATCGTGCATGCCGAATCGGAGTTTTCGTGCCAATTTCGCATATTTGCATGCAAATGCACTGATCTAGCGCGCGAAACAGCGATTCCGCACAGAAATACACTTCTCAAACGAAGAATCGTCGAAACTGACATAGGCTCGAATAAATTGTGATCGTGCTTGCCGGGGTCGGAGTTTCAATTCCAATTTCGCATACTTGCATGCAAATGCACTGATATAGCACGCGAAACAGCGATTCCGCACAGTAATACACTTCTGAAACGAAGAATCGTCGAATCTGACATAAGCTCGAATAAATCGTGGTCGTGCTTGCCGAATCGGAGTTTCCGTACCAATTTCGCATATTTGCATACAAATGCACTGATCTAGCACGCTAAACAGCGATTCCGTACAGAAATTCATTTGTGAAACAAATAATCGTCAAATCTGACATAAGCTCGAATAAATCGTGATCGTGCTTGCCAAATCGGAGTTTCCGTGCCAATTTCGCATATCTGCATACAAATGCACTGACCTAGCACGCGAAACAGCGATTCCGCACAGAAATACACTTCTGAAACGAAGAATCGTCGAATCTGACATAGGCTCGAATAAATTGTGATCGTGCTTGCCGGGTCGGAGTTTCTGTGCCAATTTGGCATGTTTGCATGCAAATGCACTGATCTAGCACGCGAAACGGCGATTCCGCACAGAAGTTCATTTGTGAAACAAATAATCGTCGAATCTGACATAAGCTCGAATAAATCGTGATCGTGCTTGCCGAATCGGAGTTTCGTGCCAATTTCGCATATTTGCATGCAAATGCACTGTTCTAGCACGCGAAACAGCGATTCCGCAAAGAAATACACTTCTGAAACGAAGAATCGTCGAATCTGCCATAAGCTCGATTAAATCGCGATCGTGCTTGCCGTGTCGGAGTTTCTATTCCAATTTGGCTTACTTGCCTGCAAATGCACTGATCTAGCGCGCGAAACAGCGATTCCGCACAGAAATACACTTCTGAAACGAAGAATCGTCGAATCTGACATAAGCTCGAATAAATCGTGATCGTGATTGCCGGTCGGAGTTTCTATTCCAATTTGTCATACTTGCATGCAAATGCACTGATCTAGCGCGCGAAACAGCGATTACGCACAGAAATACACTTCTGAAACGAAGAATCGTCGAATCTGACATAAGCTCGAATAAATCGTGATCGTGTTTGTGCGGACCAGAGTTACTGTGCCAATTTGGAATGTTTGCATGCAAATGCACTGATCTAACACGCGAAACAGCGATTCCGCACAGGAATACACTTCTGAAACGAAGAATCGTCGAATCTGACATAGGCTCGAATAAATTGTGATCGTGCTTGCCGGGTCGGAGTTTCTATTCCAATTTCGCATACTTGCATGCAAATGCACTGATATAGCACGCGAAACAGCGATTCCGCACAGAAATTCATTTGTGAAACAAATAATCGTCGAATCTGACATAAGCTCGAATAAATCGTGATCGTGCTTGCCGAATCGGAGTTTTCGTGCCAATTTCGCATATTTGCATGCAAATGCACTGATCTAGCGCGCGAAACAGCGATTCCGCACAGAAATACACTTCTCAAACGAAGAATCGTCGAAACTGACATAGGCTCGAATGAATCGTGGTCGTGCTTGCCGAATCGGAGTTTCCGTGCCAATTTTGCATACTTGCATGGAAATGCACTGATATAGCACGCGAAACAGCGATTCCGCACAGAAATACACTTCTGAAACGAAGAATCGTCGAATCTGACATAAGCTCGAATAAATCGTGATCGTGATTGCCGGGTCGGAGTTTCGATTCCAATTTCTCATACTTGCATGCAAATGCACTGATCTAGCGCGCGAAACAGCGGTTCCGCACAGAAATACACTTCTCAAACGAAGAATCGTCGAATCTGACATAAGCTCGAATAAATCGTGATCGTGCTTGCCGAATCGGAGTTTTCATGCCAATTTCGCATATTTGCATGCAAATGCACTGATCTAGCGCGCGAAACAGCGATTCCGCACAGAAATACACTTCTGAAACGAAGAATCGTCGAAACTGACATAGGCTCGAATAAATTGTGATCGTGCTTGCCGGGTCGGAGTTTCTATTCCAATTTCGCATACTTGCATGCAAATTTGCTGATATAGCACGCGAAACAGCGATTCCGCACAGAAATTCATTTGTGAAACAAATAATAGTCGAATCTGACATAAGCTCGAATAAATCGTGATCGTGCTTGCCGAATCGGAGTTTTCGTGCCAATTTCGCATACTTGCATGCAAATGCACTGATCTAGCGCGCGAAACAGCGATTCCGCACAGAAATACACTTCTCAAACGAAGAATCGTCGAATCTGACATAATCTCGAATAAATCGTGGTCGTGCTTGCCGAATCGGAGTTTCCGTGCCAATTTCGCATATTTGAATACAAATGCACTGATCTAGCTCGCTAAACAGCGATTCCGTACAGAAATTCATTTGTGAAACGAATAATCGTCGAATCTGACATAGGCTCGAAAAAATTGTGATCGTGCTTGCCGGGTCGGAGTTTCAATTCCAATTTCGCATACTTGCATGCAAATGCACTAATATAGCACGCGAAACAGCGATTCCGCACAGAAATACACTTCTGAAACGAAGAATCGTCGAATCTGACATAAGCTCGAATAAATCGTGATCGTGCATGCCGAATCGGAGTTTTCGTGCCAATTTCGCATATTTGCATGCAAATGCACTGATCTAGCGCGCGAAACAGCGATTCCGCACAGAAATACACTTCTCAAACGAAGAATCGTCGAAACTGACATAGGCTCGAATAAATTGTGATCGTGCTTGCCGGGTCGGAGTTTCAATTCCAATTTCGCATACTTGCATGCAAATGCACTGATATAGCACGCGAAACAGCGATTCCGCACAGTAATTACACTTCTGAAACGAAGAATCGTCGAATCTGACATAAGCTCGAATAAATCGTGGTCGTGCTTGCCGAATCGGAGTTTCCGTGCCAATTTCGCATATTTGCATACAAATGCACTGATCTAGCACGCTAAACAGCGATTCCGTACAGAAATTCATTTGTGAAACAAATAATCGTCAAATCTGACATAAGCTCGAATAAATCGTGATCGTGCTTGCCAAATCGGAGTTTCCGTGCCAATTTCGCATATCTGCATACAAATGCACTGACCTAGCACGCGAAACAGCGATTCCGCACAGAAATACACTTCTGAAACGAAGAATCGTCGAATCTGACATAGGCTCGAATAAATTGTGATCGTGCTTGCCGGGTCGGAGTTTCTGTGCCAATTTGGCATGTTTGCATGCAAATGCACTGATCTAGCACGCGAAACGGCGATTCCGCACAGAAGTTCATTTGTGAAACAAATAATCGTCGAATCTGACATAAGCTCGAATAAATCGTGATCGTGCTTGCCGAATCGGAGTTTTCGTGCCAATTTCGCATATTTGCATGCAAATGCACTGATCTAGCGCGCGAAACAGCGATTCCGCACAGAAATACACTTCTGAAACGAAGAATCGTCGAAACTGACATAGGCTCGAATAAATTGTGATCGTGCTTGCCGGGTCGGAGTTTCAATTCCAATTTCGCATACTTGCATGCAAATGCACTGATATAGCACGCGAAACAGCGATTCCGCACAGAAATTCATTTGTGAAACAAATAATCGTCGAATCTGACATAAGCTCGAATAAATCGTGATCGTGCTTGCCGAATCGGAGTTTTCGTGCCAATTTCGCATATTTGCATGCAAATGCACTGATCTAGCACGCGAAACAGCGATTCCGCAAAGAAATACACTTCTGAAACGAAGAATCGTCGAATCTGCCATAAGCTCGATTAAATCGCGATCGTGCTTGCCGGGTCGGAGTTTCAATTCCAATTTCGCATACTTGCATGCAAATGCACTGATATAGCACGCGAAACAGCGATTCCGCACAGTAATACACTTCTGAAACGAAGAATCGTCGAATCTGACATAAGCTCGAATAAATCGTGGTCGTGCTTGCCGAATCGGAGTTTCCGTGCCAATTTCGCATATTTGCATACAAATGCACTGATCTAGCACGCTAAACAGCGATTCCGTACAGAAATTCATTTGTGAAACAAATAATCGTCAAATCTGACATAAGCTCGAATAAATCATGATCGTGCTTGCCAATCGGAGTTTCCGTGCCAATTTCGCATATCTGCATACAAATGCACTGACCTAGCACGCGAAACAGCGATTCCGCACAGAAATACACTTCTGAAACGAAGAATCGTCGAATCTGACATAGGCTCGAATAAATTGTGATCGTGCTTGCCGGGTCGGAGTTTCTGTGCCAATTTGACATGTTTGCATGCAAATGCACTGATCTAGCACGCGAAACGGCGATTCCGCACAGAAATTCATTTGTGAAACAAATAATCGTCGAATCTGACATAAGCTCGAATAAATCGTGATCGTGCTTGCCGAATCGGAGTTTTCGTGCCAATTTCGCATATTTGCATGCAAATGCACTGATCTAGCGCGCGAAACAGCGATTCCGCACAGAAATACACTTCTGAAACGAAGAATCGTCGAAACTGACATAGGCTCGAATAAATTGTGATCGTGCTTGCCGGGTCGGAGTTTCAATTCCAATTTCGCATACTTGCATGCAAATGCACTGATATAGCACGCGAAACAGCGATTCCGCACAGAAATTCATTTGTGAAACAAATAATCGTCGAATCTGACATAAGCTCGAATAAATCGTGATCGTGCTTGCCGAATCGGAGTTTTCGTGCCAATTTCGCATATTTGCATGCAAATGCACTGATCTAGCGCGCGAAACAGCGATTCCGCACAGAAATACACTTCTGAAACGAAGAATCGTCGAATCTGACATAAGCTCGAATAAATCGTGATCGTGTTTGCCGGTCGGAGTTTCTATTCCAATTTGTCATACTTGCATGCAAATGCACTGATCTAGCGCGCGAAACAGCGATTACGCACAGAAATACACTTCTGAAACGAAGAATCGTCGAATCTGACATAAGCTCGAATAAATCGTGATCGTGTTTGTGCGGACCGGAGTTACTGTGCCAATTTGGAATGTTTGCATGCAAATGCACTGATCTAACACGCGAAACAGCGATTCCGCACAGGAATACACTTCTGAAACGAAGAATCGTCGAATCTGACATAGGCTCGAATAAATTGTGATCGTGCTTGCCGGGTCGGAGTTTCTATTCCAATTTCGCATACTTGCATGCAAATGCACTGATATAGCACGCGAAACAGCGATTCCGCACAGAAATACAATTCTGTAACGAAGAATCGTCGAATCTGACATAAGCTCGAATAAATCGTGATCGTGCTTGCCGGGTCGGAGTTTTCGTGCCAATTTCGCATATTTGCATGCAAATGCACTGATCTAGCACGCGAAACAGCGATTCCGCAAAGAAATACACTTCTGAAACGAAGAATCGTCGAATCTGCCATAAGCTCGATTAAATCGCGATCGTGCTTGTCGGGTCGGGGTTTCTATTCCAATTTCTCATACCTGTATGCAAATGCACTGATCTAGCACGCGAAACAGCGATTCCGCACAGAAATACACTTCTGAATCGAAGAATCGTCGAATCTGACATAGGCTCGAATAAATTGTGATCGTGCTTGCCTGGTCGGAGTTTCTGTCCAATTTCGCATATTTGCATGCAAATGCACTGATCTAGCACGCTAAACAGCGATTCCGTACAGAAATTCTTTTGTGAAACGAATAATCGTCGAATCTGACATAAGCTCGAATAAACCATGATCGTGCTTGCCAAATCGGAGTTTTCGTGCCAATTTCGCATATTTGCATGCAAATGCACTGATCTAGCGCGCGAAACAGCGATTCCGCACAGAAATACACTTCTGAAACGAAGAATCGTCGAATCTGACATAGGCTCGAATAAATCGTGATCGTGATTGCCGGTCGGAGTTTCTATTCCAATTTGTCATACTTGCATGCAAATGCACTGATCTAGCGCGCGAAACAGCGATTCCGCACAGAAATACACTTCTGAAACGAAGAATCGTCGAATCTGACATAAGCTCTAATAAATCGTGATCGTGTTTGTGCGGATCGGAGTTTCTGTGCCAATTTGGCATGTTTGCATGCAAATGCACTGATCTAACACGCGAAACGGCGATTCCGCACAGAAATTCATTTGTGAAACAAATAATCGACGAATCTGACATAAGCTCGAATAAATCGTGATCGTGCTTGCCGAATCGGAGTTTTCGTGCCAATTCGCATATTTGCATGCGAATGCACTGATCTAGCGCGCGAAACAGCGATTCCGCACAGAAATACACTTCTGAAACGAAGAATCGTCGAATCTGACATAAGCTCGAATGAATCGTGGTCGTGTTTGCCGAATAGGAGTTTCCGTGCCAATTTCGCATACTTGCATGCAAATGCACTGATATAGCACGCGAAACAGCGATTCCGCACAGAAATACACTTCTGAAACGAAGAATCGTCGAATCTGACATAAGCTCGAATAAATCGTGATTGTGATTGCCGGGTCGGAGTTTCAATTCCAATTTCGCATACTTGCATGCAAATGCACTGATATAGCACGCGAAACAGCGATTCCGCACAGTAATACACTTCTGAAACGAAGAATCGTCGAAACTAACATAGGTTCGATTAAATTGTGATCGTGTTTGTGCGGATCGGAGTTTCTGTGCCAATTTGGCATGTTTGCATGCAAATGCACTGATCTAACACGCTAAACAGCGATTCCGGACAGAAATTCTTTTGTGAAACGAATAATCGTCGAATCTGACATAAGCTCGAATAAACCATGATCGTGCTTACCAAATCGGAGTTTTCGTGCCAATTTCGCATATTTGCATGCAATTGCACTGATCTAGCGCGCGAAACAGCGATTCCGCACAGAAATACACTTCTGAAACGAAGAATGTCGAAACTGACATAGGCTCGAATAAATTGTGATCGTGCTTGCCGGGTCGGAGTTTCTATTCCAATTTCGCATACTTGCATGCAAATGCACTGATATAGCACGCGAAACAGCGATTCCGCACTGAAATACAATTCTGTAACGAAGAATCGTCGAATCTGACATAAGCTCGAATAAATCGTGATCGTGCTTGCCGAATCGGAGTTTCCGTGCCAATTTCGCATATCTGCATACAAATGCACTGATCTAGCACGCGAAACAGCGATTCCGCACAGAAATACACTTCTGAAACAAAGAATCGTCGAATCTGACATAAGCTCGAATAAATCGTGATCGTGCTTGCCGGGTCGGAGTTTCTATTCCAATTTGGCATACTTGCTTGCAAATGCACTGATCTACTACGCGAAACAGCGATTCCGCACAGAAATTCATTTGTGAAACGAATAATTGTCGAATCTGACATAAGCTCGAATAAATCGTGATCGTGCTTGCCGGGTCGGAGTTTCTATTCCAATTTCGCATACTTGCATGCAAATGCACTGATATAGCACGCGAAACAGCGATTCCGCACAGAAATACACTTCTGAAACGAAGAATCGTCGAATCTGACATAAGCTCGAATAAATCGTGATCGTGCTTGCCGAATCGGAGTTTCCGTGCCAATTTCGCATATCTGCATACAAATGCACTGATCTAGCACGCGAAACAGCGATTCCGCACAGAAATACACTTCTCAAACGAAGAATCGTCGAATCTGACATAATCTCGAATAAATCGTGGTCGTGCTTGCCGAATCGGAGTTTCCGTGCCAATTTCGCATATTTGAATACAAATGCACTGATCTAGCTCGCTAAACAGCGATTCCGTACAGAAATTCATTTGTGAAACGAATAATCGTCGAATCTGACATAGGCTCGAATAAATTGTGATCGTGCTTGCCGGGTCGGAGTTTCAATTCCAATTTCGCATACTTGCATGCAAATGCACTGATATAGCACGCGAAACAGCGATTCCGCACAGAAATACACTTCTGAAACGAAGAATCGTCGAATCTGACATAAGCTCGAATGAATCGTGGTCGTGCTTGCCGAATCGGAGTTTCCGTGCCAGTTTTGCATACTTGCATGGAAATGCACTGATATAGCACGCGAAACAGCGATTCCGCACAGAAATACACTTCTGAAACGAAGAATCGTCGAATCTGACATAAGCTCGAATGAATCGTGGTCGTGTTTGCCGAATCGGAGTTTCCGTGCCAATTTCGCATACTTGCATGCAAATGCACTGATATAGCACGCGAAACAGCGATTCCGCACAGAAATACACTTCTGAAACGAAGAATCGTCGAATCTGACATAAGCTCGAATAAATCGTGATTGTGATTGCCGGGTCGGAGTTTCGATTCCAATTTCTCATACTTGCATGCAAATGCACTGATCTAGCGCGCGAAACAGCGATTCCGCACAGAAATACACTTCTCAAACGATGAATCGTCGAATCTGACATAAGCTCGAATAAATCGTGATCGTGCTTGCCGAATCGGAGTTTTCCTGACAATTTCGCATATTTGCATGCAAATGCACTGATCTAGCGCGCGAAACAGCGATTCCGCAAAGAAATACACTTCTGAAACGATGAATCGTCGAATCTGACATAGGCTCGAATAAATTGTGATCGTGCTTGCCGGGTCGGATTTTCTATTCCAATTTCGCATACTTGCATGCAAATGCACTGATCTAGCGCGCGAGGACAGCGATTCCGCACAGAAATACACTTCTGAAACGAAGAATCGTCGAATCTGACATAAGCTCGAATGAATCGTGGTCGTGATTGCCGAATCGGAGTTTCCGTGCCAATTTTGCATATTTGCATGCAATTGCACTGATCTAGCGCGCGAAACAGCGATTCCGCACAGAAATACACTTCTGAAACGAAGAATCGTCGAAACTGACATAGGCTCGAATAAATTGTGATCGTGCTTGCCGGGTCGGAGTTTCTATTCCAATTTCGCATACTTGCATGCAAATGCACTGATATAGCACGCGAAACAGCGATTCCGCACAGAAATACACTTCTGAAACGAAGAATCGTCGAATCTGACATAAGCTCGAATAAATCGTGATCGTGCTTGCCGGGTCGGAGTTTCTATTCCAATTTGGCATACTTGCTTGCAAATGCACTGATCTACTACGCGAAACAGCGATTCCGCACAGAAATTCATTTGTGAAACGAATAATTGTCGAATCTGACATAAGCTCGAATAAACCATGATCGTGCTTGCCAAATCGGAATTTTCGTGCCAATTTCGCATATTTGCATGCAAATGTACTGATCTAGCGCGCGAAACAGCGGTTCCGCACAGAAATACACTTCTGAAACGAAGAATGTCGAAACTGACATAGGCTCGAATAAATTGTGATCGTGCTTGCCGGGTCGGAGTTTCTATTCCAATTTCGCATACTTGCATGCAAATGCACTGATATAGCACGCGAAACAGCGATTCCGCACAGAAATACACTTCTGAAACGAAGAATCGTCGAATCTGACATAAGCTCGAATAAATCGTGATCGTGCTTGCCGAATCGGAGTTTCCGTGCCAATTTCGCATATCTGCATACAAATGCACTGATCTAGCACGCGAAACAGCGATTCCGCACAGAAATACACTTCTCAAACGAAGAATCGTCGAATCTGACATAATCTCGAATAAATCGTGGTCGTGCTTGCCGAATCGGAGTTTCCGTGCCAATTTCGCATATTTGAATACAAATGCACTGATCTAGCTCGCTAAACAGCGATTCCGTACAGAAATTCATTTGTGAAACTAATAATCGTCGAATCTGACATAGGCTCGAATAAATTGTGATCGTGCTTGCCGGGTCGGAGTTTCAATTCCAATTTCGCATACTTGCATGCAAATGCACTGATATAGCACGCGAAACAGCGATTCCGCACAGAAATACACTTCTGAAACGAAGAATCGTCGAATCTGACATAAGCTCGAATGAATCGTGGTCGTGCTTGCCGAATCGGAGTTTCCGTGCCAGTTTTGCATACTTGCATGGAAATGCACTGATATAGCACGCGAAACAGCGATTCCGCACAGAAATACACTTCTGAAACGAAGAATCGTCGAATCTGACATAAGCTCGAATGAATCGTGGTCGTGTTTGCCGAATCGGAGTTTCCGTGCCAATTTCGCATACTTGCATGCAAATGCACTGATATAGCACGCGAAACAGCGATTCCGCACAGAAATACACTTCTGAAACGAAGAATCGTCGAATCTGACATAAGCTCGAATAAATCGTGATTGTGATTGCCGGGTCGGAGTTTCGATTCCAATTTCTCATACTTGCATGCAAATGCACTGATCTAGCGCGCGAAACAGCGATTCCGCACAGAAATACACTTCTCAAACGATGAATCGTCGAATCTGACATAAGCTCGAATAAATCGTGATCGTGCTTGCCGAATCGGAGTTTTCGTGACAATTTCGCATATTTGCATGCAAATGCACTGATCTAGCGCGCGAAACAGCGATTCCGCAAAGAAATACACTTCTGAAACGATGAATCGTCGAATCTGACATAGGCTCGAATAAATTGTGATCGTGCTTGCCGGGTCGGATTTTCTATTCCAATTTCGCATACTTGCATGCAAATGCACTGATCTAGCGCGCGAGACAGCGATTCCGCACAGAAATACACTTCTGAAACGAAGAATCGTCGAATCTGACATAAGCTCGAATGAATCGTGGTCGTGATTGCCGAATCGGAGTTTCCGTGCCAATTTTGCATACTTGCATGGAAATGCACTGATATAGCACGCGAAACAGCGATTCCGCACAGAAATACACTTCTGAAACGAAGAATCGTCGAATCTGACATAAGTTCGAATAAATCGTGATCGTGATTGCCGAGTCGGAGTTTCGATTCCAATTTCTCATACTTGTATGCAAATGCACTGATCTAGCACGCGAAACAGCGATTCCGCACAGAAATTCATTTGTGAAACAAATAATCGTCGAATCTGACATAAGCTCGAATAAATCGTGATCGTGCTTGCCGAATCGGAGTTTTCGTGCCAATTTCGCATATTTGCCTACAAATGCACTGATCTAGCGCGCGAAACAGCGATTCCGCACAGAAATACACTTCTCAAACGAAGAATCGTCGAATCTGACATAAGCTCGAATAAATCGTGGTCGTGCTTGCCGAATCGGAGTTTCCGTACCAATTTCGCATATTTGCATACAAATGCACTGATCTAGCACGCTAAACAGCGATTCCGTACAGAAATTCATTTGTGAAACGGATAATCGTTGAATCTGACATAAGCTCGAATAAATCATGATCGTGCTTGCCAAATCGGAGTTTTCGTGCCGATTTCGCATATTTGCATGCAGATGCACTGATCTAGCGCGCGAAACAGCGATTCCGCAGAGAAATACACTTCTGAAACGAAGAATCGTCGAAACTGACATAGGCTCGAATAAATTGTGATCGTGCTTGCCGGGTCGGAGTTTCTATTCCAATTTCGCATGCTTGCATGCAAATGGTCTGATATAGCACGCGAAACAGCGATTCCGCAAAGAGATACACTTCTGAAACGAAGAATCGTCGAATCTGACATAAGCTCGAATAAATCGTGATCGTGCTTGCCGAATCGGAGTTTCCGTGCCAATTTCGCATATCTGCATACAAATGCACTGATCTAGCACGCGAAACAGCGATTCCGCACAGAAATACACTTCTGAAACGAAGAATCGTCGAATCTGACATAGGCTCGAATAAATTGTGATCGTGCTTGCCGTGTCGGAGTTTCTATTCCAATTTCGCATACTTGCATGCAAATGCACTGATATAGCACGCGAAACAGCGATTCCGCACAGAAATACACTTCTGAAACGATGAATCGTCGAATCTGACATAGGCTCGAATAAATTGTGATCGTGCTTGCCGGGTCGGATTTTCTATTCCAATTTCGCATACTGGCATGCAAATGTGCTGATATAGCACGCGAAACAGCGATTCCGCACAGAAATTCATTTGTGAAACAAATAATAGTCGAATCTGACATAAGCTCGAATAAATCGTGATCGTGCTTGCCGAATCGGAGTTTTCGTGCCAATTTCGCATATTTGCATGCAAATGCACTGATCTAGCGCGCGAAACAGCGATTCCGCACAGAAATACACTTCTCAAACGAAGAATCGTCGAATCTGACATAATCTCGAATAAATCGTGGTCGTGCTTGCCGAATCGGAGTTTCCGTGCCAATTTCGCATATTTGAATACAAATGCACTGATCTAGCTCGCTAAACAGCGATTCCGTACAGAAATTCATTTGTGAAACGAATAATCGTCGAATCTGACATAGGCTAGAATAAATTGTGATCGTGCTTGCCGGGTCGGAGTGTCAATTCCAATTTCGCATACTTGCATGCAAATGCACTGATATAGCACGCGAAACAGCGATTCCGCACAGAAATACACTTCTGAAACGAAGAATCGTCGAATCTGACATAAGCTCGAATGAATCGTGGTCGTGCTTGCCGAATCGGAGTTTCCGTGCCAATTTTGCATACTTGCATGGAAATGCACTGATATAGCACGCGAAACAGCGATTCCGCACAGAAATACACTTCTGAAACGAAGAATCGTCGAATCTGACATAAGCTCGAATGAATCGTGGTCGTGTTTGCCGAATCGGAGTTTCCGTGCCAATTTCGCATACTTGCATGCAAATGCACTGATATAGCACGCGAAACAGCGATTCCGCACAGAAATACACTTCTGAAACGAAGAATCGTCGAATCTGACATAAGCTCGAATAAATCGTGATCGTGATTGCCGGGTCGGAGTTTCGATTCCAATTTCTCATACTTGCATGCAAATGCACTGATCTAGTGCGCGAAACAGCGATTCCGCACAGAAATACACTTCTCAAACGAAGAATCGTCGAATCTGACATAAGCTCGAATAAATCGTGATCGTGCTTGCCGAATCGGAGTTTTCGTGCCAATTTCGCATATTTGCATGCAAATGCACTGATCTAGCGCGCGAAACAGCGATTCCGCACAGAAATACACTTCTGAAACGAAGAATCGTCGAAACTGACATAGGCTCGAATAAATTGTGATCGTGCTTGCCGGGTCGGAGTTTCTATTCCAATTTCGCATACTTGCATGCAAATGTGCTGATATAGCACGCGAAACAGCGATTCCGCACAGAAATACACTTCTGAAACGAAGAATCGTCGAATCTGACATAATCTCGAATAAATCGTGGTCGTGCTTGCCGAATCGGAGTTTCCGTGCCAATTTCGCATATTTGAATACAAATGCACTGATCTAGCTCGCTAAACAGCGATTCCGTACAGAAATTCATTTGTGAAACGAATAATCGTCGAATCTGACATAGGCTCGAAAAAATTGTGATCGTGCTTGCCGGGTCGGAGTTTCAATTCCAATTTCGCATACTTGCATGCAAATGCACTGATATAGCACGCGAAACAGCGATTCCGCACAGAAATACACTTCTGAAACGAAGAATCGTCGAATCTGACATAAGCTCGAATAAATCGTGATCGTGCTTGCCAAATCGGAGTTTCCGTGCCAATTTCGCATATCTGCATACAAATGCACTGATCTAGCACGCGAAACAGCGATTCCGCACAGAAATACACTTCTGAAACGAAGAATCGTCGAAACTGACATAGGCTCGAATAAATTGTGATCGTGCTTGCCGGGTCGGAGTTTCTATTCCAATTTCGCATACTTGCATGCAAATGTGCTGATATAGCACGCGAAACAGCGATTCCGCACAGAAATTCATTTGTGAAACAAATAATCGTCGAATCTGACATAAGCTCGAATAAATCGTGATCGTGCTTGCCGAATCGGAGTTTTCGTGCCAATTTCGCATATTTGCATGCAAATGCACTGATCTAGCGCGCGAAACAGCGATTCCGCACAGAAATACACTTCTGAAACGAAGAATCGTCGAAACTGACATAGGCTCGAATAAATTGTGATCGTGCTTGCCGGGTCGGAGTTTCTATTCCAATTTCGCATACTTGCATGCAAATGTGCTGATATAGCACGCGAAACAGCGATTCCGCACAGAAATTCATTTGTGAAACAAATAATAGTCGAATCTTACATAAGCTCGAATAAATCGTGATCGTGCTTGCCGAATCGGAGTTTTCGTGCCAATTTCGCATATTTGCATGCAAATGCACTGATCTAGCGCGCGAAACAGCGATTCCGCACAGAAATACACTTCTCAAACGAAGAATCGTCGAATCTGACATAATCCCGAATAAATCGTGGTCGTGCTTGCCGAATCGGAGTTTCCGTGCCAATTTCGCATATTTGAATACAAATGCACTGATCTAGCTCGCTAAACAGCGATTCCGTACAGAAATTCATTTGTGAAACGAATAATCGTCGAATCTGACATAGGCTCGAAAAAATTGTGATCGTGCTTGCCGGGTCGGAGTTTCAATTCCAATTTCGCATACTTGCATGCAAATGCACTGATATAGCACGCGAAACAGCGATTCCGCACAGAAATACACTTCTGAAACGAAGAATCGTCGAATCTGACATAAGCTCGAATAAATCGTGATCGTGCTTGCCGGGTCGGAGTTTTCGTGCCAATTTCGCATATTTGCATGCAAATGCACTGATCTAGCGCGCGAAACAGCGATTCCGCACAGAAATACACTTCTGAAACGAAGAATCGTCGAAACTGACATAGGCTCGAATAAATTGTGATCGTGCTTGCCGGGTCGGAGTTTCAATTCCAATTTCGCATACTTGCATGCAAATGCACTGATCTAGCGCGCGAAACAGCGATTCCGCACAGAAATACACTTCTGAAACGAAGAATCGTCGAAACTGACATAGGCTCGAATAAATTGTGATCGTGCTTGCCGGGTCGGAGTTTCTATTCCAATTTCGCATACTTGCATGCAAATGTGCTGATATAGCACGCGAAACAGCGATTCCGCACAGAAATTCATTTGTGAAACAAATAATAGTCGAATCTTACATAAGCTCGAATAAATCGTGATCGTGCTTGCCGAATCGGAGTTTTCGTGCCAATTTCGCATATTTGCATGCAAATGCACTGATCTAGCGCGCGAAACAGCGATTCCGCACAGAAATACACTTCTCAAACGAAGAATCGTCGAATCTGACATAATCCCGAATAAATCGTGGTCGTGCTTGCCGAATCGGAGTTTCCGTGCCAATTTCGCATATTTGAATACAAATGCACTGATCTAGCTCGCTAAACAGCGATTCCGTACAGAAATTCATTTGTGAAACGAATAATCGTCGAATCTGACATAGGCTCGAAAAAATTGTGATCGTGCTTGCCGGGTCGGAGTTTCAATTCCAATTTCGCATACTTGCATGCAAATGCACTGATATAGCACGCGAAACAGCGATTCCGCACAGAAATACACTTCTGAAACGAAGAATCGTCGAATCTGACATAAGCTCGAATAAATCGTGATCGTGCTTGCCGGGTCGGAGTTTTCGTGCCAATTTCGCATATTTGCATGCAAATGCACTGATCTAGCGCGCGAAACAGCGATTCCGCACAGAAATACACTTCTGAAACGAAGAATCGTCGAAACTGACATAGGCTCGAATAAATTGTGATCGTGCTTGCCGGGTCGGAGTTTCAATTCCAATTTCGCATACTTGCATGCAAATGCACTGATATAGCACGCGAAACAGCGATTCCGCACAGTAATACACTTCTGAAACGAAGAATCGTCGAATCTGACATAAGCTCGAATAAATCGTGGTCGTGCTTGCCGAATCGGAGTTTCCGTACCAATTTCGCATATTTGCATACAAATGCACTGATCTAGCACGCTAAACAGCGATTCCGTACAGAAATTCATTTGTGAAACAAATAATCGTCAAATCTGACATAAGCTCGAATAAATCGTGATCGTGCTTGCCAAATCGGAGTTTCCGTGCCAATTTCGCATATCTGCATACAAATGCACTGACCTAGCACGCGAAACAGCGATTCCGCACAGAAATACACTTCTGAAACGAAGAATCGTCGAATCTGACATAGGCTCGAATAAATTGTGATCGTGCTTGCCGGGTCGGAGTTTCTATTCCAATTTCGCATACTTGCATGCAAATGCACTGATATAGCACGCGAAACAGCGATTCCGCACAGAAATTCATTTGTGAAACAAATAATCGTCGAATCTGACATAAGCTCGAATAAATCGTGATCGTGCTTGCCGAATCGGAGTTTTCGTGCCAATTTCGCATATTTGCATGCAAATGCACTGATCTAGCGCGCGAAACACCGATTCCGCACAGAAATACACTTCTCAAACGAAGAATCGTCGAATCTGACATAATCTCGAATAAATCGTGGTCGTGCTTGCCGAATCGGAGTTTCCGTGCCAATTTCGCATATTTGAATACAAATGCACTGATCTAGCTCGCTAAACAGCGATTCCGTACAGAAATTCATTTGTGAAACGAATAATCGTCGAATCTGACATAGGCTCGAATAAATTGTGATCGTGCTTGCCGGGTCGGAGTTTCAATTCCAATTTCGCATACTTGCATGCAAATGCACTGATATAGCACGCGAAACAGCGATTCCGCACAGTAATACACTTCTGAAACGAAGAATCGTCGAATATGACATAAGCTCGAATAAATCGTGATCGTCCTTGCCGAATCGGAGATTTCGTGCCAATTTCGCATATTTGCATGCAAATGCACTGATCTAGCACGCGAAACAGCGATTCCGCAAAGAAATACACTTCTGAAACGAAGAATCGTCGAATCTGCCATAAGCTCGATTAAATCGCGATCGTGCTTGCCGTGTCGGAGTTTCTATTCCAATTTGGCATACTTGCCTGCAAATGCACTGATCTAGCGCGCGAAACAGCGATTCCGCACAGAAATACACTTCTGAAACGAAGAATCGTCGAATCTGACATAAGCTCGAATAAATCGTGATCGTGATTGCCGGTCGGAGTTTCTATTCCAATTTGTCATACTTGCATGCAAATGCACTGATCTAGCGCGCGAAACAGCGATTACGCACAGAAATACACTTCTGAAACGAAGAATCGTCGAATCTGACATAAGCTCGAATAAATCGTGGTCGTGCTAGCCGAATCGGAGTTTCCGTACCAATTTCGCATATTTGCATACAAATGCACTGATCTAGCACGCTAAACAGCGATTCCGTACAGAAATTCATTTGTGAAACAAATAATCGTCAAATCTGACATAAGCTCGAATAAATCGTGATCGTGCTTGCCAAATCGGAGTTTCCGTGCCAATTTCGCATATCTGCATACAAATGCACTGACCTAGCACGCGAAACAGCGATTCCGCACAGAAATACACTTCTGAAACGAAGAATCGTCGAAACTGACATAGGCTCGAATAAATTGTGATCGTGCTTGCCGGGTCGGAGTTTCTATTCCAATTTCGCATACTTGCATGCAAATGTGCTGATATAGCACGCGAAACAGCGATTCCGCACAGAAATACACTTCTGAAACGAAGAATCGTCGAATCTGACATAATCTCGAATAAATCGTGGTCGTGCTTGCCGAATCGGAGTTTCCGTGCCAATTTCGCATATTTGAATACAAATGCACTGATCTAGCTCGCTAAACAGCGATTCCGTACAGAAATTCATTTGTGAAACGAATAATCGTCGAATCTGACATAGGCTCGAAAAAATTGTGATCGTGCTTGCCGGGTCGGAGTTTCAATTCCAATTTCGCATACTTGCATGCAAATGCACTGATATAGCACGCGAAACAGCGATTCCGCACAGAAATACACTTCTGAAACGAAGAATCGTCGAATCTGACATAAGCTCGAATAAATCGTGATCGTGCTTGCCAAATCGGAGTTTCCGTGCCAATTTCGCATATCTGCATACAAATGCACTGATCTAGCACGCGAAACAGCGATTCCGCACAGAAATACACTTCTGAAACGAAGAATCGTCGAAACTGACATAGGCTCGAATAAATTGTGATCGTGCTTGCCGGGTCGGAGTTTCTATTCCAATTTCGCATACTTGCATGCAAATGTGCTGATATAGCACGCGAAACAGCGATTCCGCACAGAAATTCATTTGTGAAACAAATAATCGTCGAATCTGACATAAGCTCGAATAAATCGTGATCGTGCTTGCCGAATCGGAGTTTTCGTGCCAATTTCGCATATTTGCATGCAAATGCACTGATCTAGCGCGCGAAACAGCGATTCCGCACAGAAATACACTTCTGAAACGAAGAATCGTCGAAACTGACATAGGCTCGAATAAATTGTGATCGTGCTTGCCGGGTCGGAGTTTCTATTCCAATTTCGCATACTTGCATGCAAATGTGCTCATATAGCACGCGAAACAGCGATTCCGCACAGAAATTCATTTGTGAAACAAATAATAGTCGAATCTGACATAAGCTCGAATAAATCGTGATCGTGCTTGCCGAATCGGAGTTTTCGTGCCAATTTCGCATATTTGCATGCAAATGCACTGATCTAGCGCGCGAAACAGCGATTCCGCACAGAAATACACTTCTGAAACGAAGAATCGTCGAAACTGACATAGGCTCGAATAAATTGTGATCGTGCTTGCCGGGACGGAGTTTCTATTCCAATTTCGCATACTTGCATGCAAATGTGCTGATATAGCACGCGAAACAGCGATTCCGCACAGAAATACACTTCTGAAACGAAGAATCGTCGAAACTGACATAGGCTCGAATAAATTGTGATCGTGCTTGCCGGGTCGGAGTTTCTATTCCAATTTCGCATACTTGCATGCAAATGTGCTGATATAGCACGCGAAACAGCGATTCCGCACAGAAATACACTTCTGAAACGAAGAATCGTCGAATCTGACATAATCTCGAATAAATCGTGGTCGTGCTTGCCGAATCGGAGTTTCCGTGCCAATTTCGCATATTTGAATACAAATGCACTGATCTAGCTCGCTAAACAGCGATTCCGTACCAGAAATTCATTTTGTGAAACGAATAATCGTCGAATCTGACATAGGCTCGAAAAAATTGTGATCGTGCTTGCCGGGTCGGAGTTTCAATTCCAATTTCGCATACTTGCATGCAAATGCACTGATATAGCACGCGAAACAGCGATTCCGCACAGAAAATACACTTCTGAAACGAAGAATCGTCGAATCTGACATAAGCTCGAATAAATCGTGATCGTGCTTGCCAAATCGGAGTTTCCGTGCCAATTTCGCATATCTGCATACAAATGCACTGATCTAGCACGCGAAACAGCGATTCCGCACAGAAATACACTTCTGAAACGAAGAATCGTCGAAACTGACATAGGCTCGAATAAATTGTGATCGTGCTTGCCGGGTCGGAGTTTCTATTCCAATTTCGCATACTTGCATGCAAATGTGCTGATATAGCACGCGAAACAGCGATTCCGCACAGAAATTCATTTGTGAAACAAATAATCGTCGAATCTGACATAAGCTCGAATAAATCGTGATCGTGCTTGCCGAATCGGAGTTTTCGTGCCAATTTCGCATATTTGCATGCAAAATGCACTGATCTAGCGCGCGAAACAGCGATTCCGCACAGAAATACACTTCTGAAACGAAGAATCGTCGAAACTGACATAGGCTCGAATAAATTGTGATCGTGCTTGCGGGTCGGAGTTTCTATTCCAATTTCGCATACTTGCATGCAAATGTGCTGATATAGCACGCGAAACATGCGATTTCCGCACAGAAATTCATTTGTGAAACAAATAATAGTCGAATCTGACATAAGCTCGAATAAATCGTGATCGTGCTTGCCGAATCGGAGTTTTCGTGCCAATTTCGCATATTTGCATGCAAACTGCACTGATCTAGCGCGCGAAACAGCGATTCCGCACAGAAATACACTTCTGAAACGAAGAATCGTCGAAACTGACATAGGCTCGAATAAATTGTGATCGTGCTTGCCGGACGGAGTTTCTATTCCAATTTCGCATACTTGCATGCAAATGTGCTGATATAGCACGCGAAACAGCGATTCCGCCACAGAAATACACTTCTGAACGAAGAATCGTCGAATCTGACATAATCTCGAATAAATCGTGGTCGTGCTTGCCGAATCGGAGTTTCCGTGCCAATTTCGCATATTTGAATACAAATGCACTGATCTAGCTCGCTAAACAGCGATTCCGTACAGAAATTCATTTGTGAAACGAATAATCGTCGAGAATCTGACATAGGCTCGAAAAAATTGTGATCGTGCTTGCCGGGTCGGAGTTTCAATTCCAATTTCGCATACTTGCATGCAAATGCACTGATATAGCACGCGAAACAGCGATTCCGCACAGAAATACACTTCTGAAACGAAGAATCGTCGAAACTGACATAGGCTCGAATAAATTGTGATCGTGCTTGCCGGGACGGAGTTTCTATTTCCAATTTCGCATACTTGCATGCAAATGTGCTGATATAGCACGCGAAACAGCGATTCCGCACAGAAATACACTTCTGAAACGAAGAATCGTCGAAACTGACATAGGCTCGAATAAATTGTGATCGTGCTTGCCGGGTCGGAGTTTCTATTCCAATTTCGCATACTTGCATGCAAATGTGCTGATATAGCACGCGAACAGCGATTCCGCACAGAAAATCATTTGTGAAACAAGAATATTAGTCGAATCTTACATAAGCTCGAATAAATCGTGATCGTGCTTGCCGAATCGGGAGTTTTCGTGCCAATTTCGCATATTTGCATGCAAATGCACTGATCTTAGCGCGCGAAACAGCTGATTCCGCACAGAAATACACTTCTCAAACGAAGAATCGTCGAAGTCTGACATAATCCC